>NC_091800.1:60129015-60432045 GCF_041296235.1 Equus asinus
TGTGCTGTCTGAGGATAGCCAAATGTGAGCTTGTGGCTTGGCTTTTATCATTTCTAATTCAACTACACTGTATTTAAACTCTAAAGAGAAAATAGATTTGTATATTTTGGGGATTTGTAGGAAACGTATCAGCTTCAGTTACAGTACAGCAAAGCAGTATAGCAAATTTTATGTATTTCATACTGAAATATATCAGCCAAATGCTTATAAGGTTTAAACGTGCTGTTAAAACAAAGACTCAGTGCACTTGGTAGAAAATGTTGAAATATGAGATGTTTATTTTCTCAATGGAAACTGATGACATGTTCTGAGTTTGCGGAGACACAGCAGTGCCTAGGCACCGAGCAGGCAGGAGATTTCTTCTCAGAGATTTTGTGTGAGTTCACAACATAACAAAGTGAGCAAGTCACTAATTCATTTTGGTTGTTACAAGTGAAAATTTGCATTTAATGGACCAGCTAATGAAATCAGCAAAATTTAAATTAAGAAATACTGTATGCTAACAAGAATAATAATTAGTTCTATTACAATTTATTAACTTTCTTTTTCACATTTTCGTAGTAAAATGTATCATCCTGAAAATACTCCTGAACCTTTAGCACTAATATTTTAGTGCAAAAATTGATTTAAAATGCTCTTAATACGTATGCCTCAATGTTCTACTTTATATAGTAAAACCTTATATATAGAGCTACAAATGTGTAATTAATTCATGATAATGTAATGAAGCTTATGTTTCACTACATAAATGCTTCCTGAGCACATTAATGGTATAAACAACATTTCATGTGGGATCTAATTTCAAAGAAAGCAGTATTTTCGAGGTCTTTATTGCATATGAACAAATACGCTTTAACTACAAATATTCCTTTGTCTATTAATACTGGTAGAACTGATAACCAGTTACCTCTTATTTACCAAAGAGGCCAGGATGAAATTAAATTGCACTTATCTTTCAAAAAAGAATTACTTCATAAATTCAATTATTTAAAACTGATTTCTCTCCCTTGAATTTATTCTTACTGGTCATATTTTATATATATGTGAATATATTTCTCTCCTAAGAACATGATGCTCTTCAAAAAGGTGAATTTAATTATTGTATATTTTACTGGTATAGCCTTTATCAGTGATGAAGGAAATCGTTAGATCTAGTAACATACCTCAAAATCTGCCTGTTTTCAGTGGCCATATTAAGGTAATAGACTTTTGTATATGAGTCTTTTTAAATGTCTATAAGTATATTTTCTCAATCTGTCACTATGTTGTCTCAGTTTCCTAATGATTCCCAAACCTCAGTTTCCTCCCTGCTAGGGAAAGCCTACTCTAGCCAACCTCTTCCTCCAAATGACTGTGACTTTAAAGTATTTATTCTCTTTTAAGATTTTTTTCTTTTTTGCTGGAGAATTTAATTCACCTAGATTTTATTTAAAGTTATAAATGAGATAGAGAGTTTAAGATTTTTTAAGACGTTTTTAGAGCAAGTTCACAGCAAAATTGAGAGGAAAGTACAAAGATTTCCCATATATCCCCTGCCCCCCCACATACATAACCTACCCCATTATCAACATCTCCCTCCAAAGTAGTACACATGTCGTAAATGGTGAACCTACACTGACAAATCATAATTATCCAAAGTCCATAGCTTACATTAGGGTTTGCTCTTGGTGTTGTACATTTTATTGATTTGGGCAAATAGATAATGACACATATCCACCATTATACTATCCTACAGAGTGTTTTCACTGCCCTACAAAAATCCTCTGATCTGCCTATTCATCCTTCCCTCCTCCTTAAACCCTGGCAACACTGATCTTTTCACTGTCTCCATAGTTTTGCCTTTTCCAGAAAGGCATATAGTTGGACTCATATGGTATGTAGTCTTTTCAGAATGGCTTCTTTCATTTAGTAACATGCATTTAAGGTTCTTCCATGTCATTTTGTGGCTTGATAGTTCATTTGTTTTTAGCACTGAATAATATTCCACTGTCTGGCTATACCACACTTTATTTATCCATTCACCTACCAGAGAACACCTTAGTTGCTCCCAAGTTTTGGCAATACAGCTCTTATAAACATCCATTTGCTGGTTTTTGTTTGGACATAAGATTTCAGCTCCTTTGGGCAAATATCAAGGAGCACGATTGCTGGATCTTGCGGTCAGATTATGTTTGGTTTTGTGATAAACCACCAAACTGTCTCCTAAAGTGGCTGTACCATTTTTTTTTTTTTTTTCCCACCAGCAATAGATTAGAGTTCTTGCTAATCCACATCCTCAAAAGCATTTGGTGTTGTCAGTGTTCTGGATTTTGGTCATTCTAACACTTATGTAGTCGTATTTCATTGTTGTTCTAATTTGCTTTTCCCTTTGACATATGGTGTGGAGCATCTTTTCATATGCTTATTTTCCATCTTTATATCTCCTTTGGTGAGTTGTCTTTAAAGTCTATTCATCTATTTTTATTGTCACTTGTGCTTTTGGTGTCTTAAACAAGAAACCATTGCCTAATGCAACATACTTCTATGTTTTCTTCTAAGAGTTTCAGCATTTGAGTTCTTATATCTAGGTCTGTGATCCATTTAAAAATTTTTTTGTCTATGGTATGAGGTAGGGGACAACCTCGTTCTTTTGCATGGATATCCAGTTGTTCAGCACCATTTTGTTTAAAAAACTATTCTTTCTCCTTTTAATTGTCTTAGCACCTTTGTGAAAAATCAATTGACCGTGAACACAAAGTTTTATTTCTAAAGTATCAATTTTATCCTATTGATCTATATGCAAATTCTCATCCTAGTACCACACTGTTTTGATTACTGGTACTTTGCAGCAAGTTTTGAAATCAGGGAATGTGAGTCCTCCAACTTTGATCTTCTTTTCAATATTGTTTTGGTTATTCTGGGTCCTTTGCATTTCCTTAGGAACTTCAGCATCAGTTTGTCAAATTTCTGCAAGAAAGCCACCTGGGATTCTGATAGGGAATGCACTGCACCCATCAATCAATTTGAGCAGTATGCCATTATAATAATAATAAGTCTTTCAATCTATGACCTTGAGGTATCTTTCCATTTATTTAGTTCGTTTGTAATTTTGTTCAAAGATATTTTGTAGTTTTCATTGTATAAGTCTGAACTTCTTTTGTGAAATTTATTCTTAAGTATTTTATTATTTTGATGTTTGTAAACGGGATTGTTGCCTTAGTTTCATTTTCAGATTGTTTTCACAGTTGTTACATAAAAATATACCTTGTTTTGGGGGCCGGCCCAGTGGCACAGCAGATAAGTTCACACATTCTGCTTCTGTGGCTCTGGATTCGCCAGCTCAGATCCCAGGTGCAGACCTATGCACCGCTTGTCAAGCCATGCTGTGGCAGGCATCCCACATATAAAGTAGAGAAGGATGGGCACAGATATTAGCTCAGGGCCAGTCTTCCTCAGCAAAAAAAGAGGAAGATTGGTGGCAGATGTTAGCTCAGGGCTAATCTTCCTCAAAATAAATATATACCTGTTTTGTATATCAATCTTTTGTCTTGCAACGTTACTGAAGTCCTTTTACAAGTTTTGACAGTTACTTTGTGGATTCCTTAGGGTTTTCTGTATACCGGATCATGTCATCTGCAAAAAGAGATAGTTCCACTTCTTTATTTCCAATCTGGATGCCTTTAATTTCTTCTTTTTGCTTAATTATCCAGGATAGAACATCCAGCAAAATGTTGAATAGAAGTAGAGAGAATGGACATTCTTGTCTTCTTCCTGATGACTAGGGGAAAACTTTCAAGCTTTTACCTTGAAGTATGATGTTAACTGAGCTTTTTTTTGGCGATGCTCTTTTACAGTTTGAGCAAGTAACATTATATTCCTAGTTTGTTGAGTGTTTTTTATTGTGAAAACTTATTGGACTTTGCCAAATACTTTTTTCTGTGTCTGTTGAGATGGTCACATGGGTTTTGCCCTTTATTCTGTTAATATGATGTGTTCTATTGATTCATTAATTACCTATCCTTAAGTGGCTTTTCTTTCTGACTTTCTGTGATGGTTGGATTGTGTTATAGACTAAGATATGTTTTAAAGCTGGCTGATTCTAATTGTCAGCCCCACAGTCCTCACATGCAGCTCACAGTGTCTACACACTTATGGGATGTAATATCAGTAAGCAGCAAATTTGACTTTAGGTCCAAACCATGTTCTCCTTTTTTGTTATTGATAATAAAGAGCATATTTTTAGCTCTTGCTGACTGTTTTGTGTGGTTCTCCTTTGGCTTAAAACTTGAGAAGAGGTAGGTGTGATTAATTGATCATTTTGAAAATACTGTGAATCAGACATTTCTAGCGGCTACTATTTATGAATCTAAGGTATAAACTTACTTTTTTCCAGTTTCAACAATAATTGCATTGAATTACCATTTGAGCCAAGTTAAATATCGCCACAACTTAACTATGATCCTCAAATATCATTTATTTAAAACTGGCATTCAAGTAATATTCACTAGGCAGAAATTTGATTAAGCTGAAGGATTGCTTATCCTGATCTAGCCAAAAATAAATCTTGACGTTATTCCATGCATTTCTGTTTTTTGAAAACAGACATTTTCTGTATTAGTAAAATTAAAGATAAAATACTTTAAATTTAACACAGGATCTCACATTAGCACGACAGTATATTAAACGTTAATATTTCTCCTATGCATTTTATAGTGTTTGTTCAATACAATTTGTAAACATATATTAGTTTTATAGTTTCATAATAAACTCATGCTTAAGGTAACAGTGATGTCCCATGTTTACAGATGTGACATAATAATACAGTTTGTAGTCAATCAATATGGGAGCTATACGAGATTTCATTTTCACTTTATGCCAATTTATTACATTAGATAAATTTGAGAATCTTTGCTCTGAATAATCCAGACAACTCGCATGTCCATGGACTGGTCTGATTTCTTATTAGTGTTTTTTACTGTCTTTGTTATTCCTTTCTTACTCGTACTGCCTGGTGATTTCCTAGTGCTCCTTTTGGGTACAGCACAAAAGTGACGGTCATGTTCCAGCTTCCTGCCAGTCCTTCCCATTTTCCAGCTGTGTGCATATCCATGCACATTCAGGGGCACATACACACGCATCGTGGCTGCCTAATCTGTGTTCCTATTGTATATTTTAACTTCTATATCATTTACCCAACTCTGTTATTTATTGTGTTAACTTGTTTATCTCCCTTCTTATATTACAATTTCCTTGAGAACAGGAAATACATCTCACCTTGCTGTATATCCTCCCTTTCCAGCTTACAACTTAGCTCAGAGTACCTTTCCTTGATTGTGAGTTGAACTGAGTAAGCATAGGGTCTATATGGTGCCACATTAAAATGAAGTGCTGTAGAATGGCATTCTGAGCTTTTGCTTTTCATATGTTAAGGAGTCTTTAGAAACTCATCTTTTGAAAATGTATGAAAGGCATATTCCTCTTTAGGGCATATTACACATTTCATTTTAAATAGTCAGTTTTCTAATAAGACGTTAATGCCTTTTTATAAGCTAGAAAGTGCCATGAGCCAAAAAAGTAATGTATTTAAACTCTTCTTATCCTATGCATTTTAATTTTGGAAAGGTTGGTATTGATAACCATTGTAATAACTGAAAATCCAATTTCTGTTTTATAGATAACCTGGTGATTCCAGCTTTCTCATTGCAATTCAGCTTATTTCCCAAGTGAAAGAACACTGTTTAAAGTAAATTACCTTTCCCACTAACGAAGTCAACTCTATTCACACAATAACGCAATCAATACTTTTGATCCCATACTGTGTGTCAGGCAATAAGATTACTACCAGATATAAAAATGAAAATATATATTCTTTGTGCCTTAGAAAGAAAAAGGACAAATAAATGCCTGAAATATAGGGCTATGAATTACAGGAACATGCAGAGGGAACAAGGACTATGGATCAGTCCTAACACAGCCAGAGGAAGGAGCATTTCATTTTTTTGTTGTTTTAACCTGAATTAGACTGAAGAATATGAAGCACTTAAGTAAGAGCCATGAGGAAGAGCATTGGAGACAGAAGGAACAACAAATGTGAAGGCACTGAGAGGGGGAAGAGGATGATATGTTGCATAAACTACAACTGGTTAACAGTCCACAGCTGAGCTGTTAGATACTCTTGGTGAGAAAGTAAATACTAGCAACAGAGAGTCAGTATAGTAGGTTTAATAATGACCCCCCAAATATATGCACGCCCGAGTCCTTGGAACCTGTGAATGTTACCATTTTGGGCAAAAAGCTCTTTGCAGATGTGATCAAATTAAGGGTCTTGAGATGGGGGAGATTTTACTAGATTATATGGGTATTCCCTAAAGGCAATCACATATATCCTCATAAAAGTGAAGCAGAGAGAAATGTGGCACACACAGAGAAGAGGAAAGGACAATGTGGCCACTAAGGCAGGGATGGAGTGATTCAAGGAATCACTAATCCTCAGTAAGGTAAGGAATGGCCATAGCTACCAGGAGCTGAAAGAGGCAAGAAATGAATTCTCCAGAGCATTCAGAAAGGAGTACCTTAATTTCAGCAATCTTGATTTCAGCCAAGTGGAACTAATTTTGGACTCCGACTTCCAGAACTGTAAGAAAATAAATTTCTGTTATTTTAAGTCCTCAAGTTTGTGCTAATTTGTTAGAGCAGCCCCAGGAAATAAACAGTAGGTAAGGACCAATTCAGGTGGAAACTTGCATGATAAGCAAAGCAATTTGTACTGTAACCTCTGATTAATGAAAATATTTTTTAAAAAATAGGGAATTTGTAATCATAAAAATTAAATAGATAACTAAAAATATGTCTTCAATTACAATGCAAATATGTAATCTTACCATGTACGCCAATTAAAAATCAGGTAATTTTTCATATTAATCATTCCATCTACCTATATGTATTTATTAGTTTTTTGTTGTGTGTCTATGTGCTTTGTGTTACTGAAAGTTTATAAAACTTAAACTTATTAGGTCATTTTTCCTTTTGACAATTTTATCAAATCTATCCATGTACCACAGGAAAATGTAAAAACAAGTAAAATACTGCACACAAATTTATAGGCCTTAGAAAACCTGCTGAACCAAAACCATCCACTCCATGGGAACTCATACAACCTCGGTTCAGATGTACTTTAAAATAATCACTCAGTGCTAAGACTGGCAAATTCAATATGTAACATTTTCAGAATTTATTTTCTAAGTCTTAGCAAGAGTGAATAAAGAGCAGAGAGAGAAGGAGCACCTTGTATCATTTGCTGATAGGGAGCTCAAGTGAAGAGTAATTTGGTTTTACTCCCCCTGTCTAACCAGCAGCACGACTTCACAGAAGTTACTTGAAGGTTTTCAGTTTCAAATTCTCATTTATACATTTCTGCAGCCACATCAGCTAGGCTGCAAAACCTGTTCTGGGTCTAATTCACTACTTTTCTCTTGCTACAATGTTCTACTTCTCTAGCTAGAGAAGAAAGACCCGACAACAATTTTAGAACAACTTGCCTATTCAGGAAATGTTGACAAGGTACAATGCAAAGTTAGAGCAGCCAAGCAAGAAGTGAATTGCAACACAATTGGCAGTGCTCTTCTTTTCTATCAGTTCTGAGAATAATTCTTGAATTTTGACACATAAACTTGCTTCCTACGAGCATATTTTGCTTTGTAGATTGTTCCATACTATTTGATCCCTGTTAATCAGGCAGATGTCTAATTCCGCCTTAGTGTATGTTTGTGTTGAAAGCCTGTTTCATGAGCACAGATTCTACCACAATGCCAATGGTCAGTCACCTTGAAAATAATCCCTCTTGAAAATAGAAATACATGTGCAAATACAGCTGGCTGAGATGGGGGCAACTCTCAGTACTCTCTATCAGTCTAATTAATGAAAATAAGTCAGGAGAGCAGCGGCCTACAAATAGTGTATTTGGGAATTCAAAAGAGAATCGCATTCCTTTAGGATTGATTACACGTCTGCATTCTCACATTTCCTATATGCTATGATTACCTGATGAGAGAGGGCGAGTTAGAGGACACACACCACATTGGCCATATTTGTCCTGCACAGCGCTGAGCGCAGGGCAGTGGATAACATGGCACAATATACGCTTTGATCACATTTGCTGACTTTGAATTATCCTAGTTTTTCTTCACGTCATTTCATGTGTAACAGTAGTGAAATTGCAACAGTCTTTATGAGTCTGGAATACTTATTTTGAGAAGTATACAGCAAGAGTAAAGATGTATTATAATATTAAACTCACTCCACTTAATTAAATCTTTTCTTCTTCATGTAAACTTGGTATGGTGTTACTTAGGCTGTGGCAATCAACTATAGCACAATTTTACAATTATTTATAGAATTAAATAATTTTACTATTATACATATGACACTGTCCATAGGTCAGGAATGTTTCATTTATTTATGCATATAAATGTTCTAGGAAATTACGTGCTGTGTCTGCTTAATATAAAGCTTAATTAATAAAACTTCTATATTTGATACTATTTCAATAAACTGTGCCACAATTTTCTAAATTAATTTAATTTAATATGTATATTATTTCTAAAAATTAATGATGTTTGGGCCTATGTTAATAAAATAGGTTTCCATCCTTTATACAAATTTATTTTGTAAACCTATTAGTATCCTAAATGCACAAATCAAACATAATATCTGAATAATAATATAGCTAGCTCATGTAGAAAACAAACAATTACCTCTAATTAATCAAATTTTCACTTTTGAAGTACATTCAAACATACACCTACATAGCTATAATCAGATTATGAAACCCTCAAAATGAATGAAATCATGAAATAAAATAGATTGAATCAAAATTCTGTGCCTGTCATTTAACGATATAATTCTTTAATATTAACATTATTATTTCACCCGTTTGACAGATTGAGAACCTGGGTGAAGAAAAGTTTTGTGATTTGCCCACCACACAAAGGAAACTTTCTGATCCAACTATCCCCATCACTGGCAGCACTGAAGACTCCAGCTACTGGATGGGATTCATTTCAATTCTAAGTGAGATAAGAACGCTTATTTCTGAACTCACTTATTTACAGAACAAGTGAGCACTGTAAGAGGAGGATAAAAGAGATGTATTGTAACAGACGGCGTGTATAAATGAATCAAGATGTCAGACAAAAGTATATCCTAAAGCACCTAATTCACTCAAGGGTATTGGCAATTCTGACTCTGTAGCTCAGAATGTACTGCCAACACCATAGACACCAATCGTCCCTTTGAACCAAGTGAGGATATAAGTCAGCAAGCAAAGAAAAGTTTTCAAAGCTCGTTCCAAACAGAACTTCAACAACCCAACAAAGCTGTAACAAGCAGGAACATTCCACGGATCAGCCCGCTGCGCAGCAGACACAGGAGGTGGCTTTGTTCAACTCACACTTTGAGCTGACCTGGGCCTTAATAGGCAGTCACAGTGCCAGGTTCTCAAACTGCAGCATTGACCTCAAATCGAAACAGTCTCCCTCGGCATCTGTGTCCTTTGCTAGAGCTGAACACACCGGCAGTTAAAAATGACAGTGTCATAGTTATATAGGTGAGAAGGACACAAAATCTAGACACGCACGTCTTTATGTAACATTCCAAATAATGATTATATATATATATTCAAGAGAATATACATTATTATTTTACAGACTGAAGATGCAGAAAAAGGGAGTGGGGGTCAGTTTGAGGACTTATTAAACTTTGTAACAAAGTCTCTGATTTTCAGACTACATTCAATAGAAAGAAAAAAAAATTCACATATATGAATTTGGTATGGTGACAATGTAACATGGTATTTTCTTCAATGTTGGATCACAGGAATGGATATCTGTTCTTCCCTATTATTTGCAACCCCAAATTTCCCATTTAGTAGAAAAATCTCTGCCTCACAGATATTGAAATTGATTCACTGCTTTTGATTATAGTCTCTCTTCTAAAAACTATGACTGGAACTGCCAGATATACACCTATGTTATGCTTATTTGTTATATTTACAATTTTGGTTACTAAACCAACATTATGCTACATTTATCTGGAAGGGACAGTGTCAAAAGAAATAAAAATAAAGAACAGACAGTGATGCAGATGTTTTACTGTTAAAAGTCTCTAAATATAAAATGGTGCGGATGATTAATTAAATTGTGAATCACAATTTTAGATGGTAGACCACAAAAATAATTATGTTGATTTCTGCAGATATTATTTGGAACTTTAGTATATGAGACATAATCCTAACTCAGAGGGATGACTTCTATTAGAATGTGAGGAAGTGTTAGGTGAACTGGCTTCAAATTTGCTCAATATGCATGCATGCAATGCCATTGTGTCCATCTCAATTACTTTGAAATATTTCTTCCAGATTTTAAAAATTGACTATTGTTGCCTTCAGAAATATTCAGGCTACAACATTCTATTCTTTTTCATAAAATTCACATTTATTTAAGAAGTTTAAATTGCAACGTAACCAATTCTATCAATTTGTAATTGTTTAAAATGAATTGATCAGCTTACAATTGGAATGATGAAATCAAAGCATTGCGTCAGAAGGATAAAATCAGAATTCTAACTCTACCAATAAAGTCACCTGTGACCTCTTTTAAGAAATTATTTACTCTCTCTGGAACTCAGTATACAAAATGATCAAGTCTTACTCAATGATGTCTAAAGCATCTTTAAAAAAATCTAAATGTTGACCTTGACATTATTTAAAAGTTATTTACTAGAAGACAAAATCCTCATGCCCTAGAATTGATTATTTTAAAAATAATAATGGAACGTCACACTAAAGAGCTACATGGGTTGATTTATCTCACAATAAGAATACTGAGGTCAGTTTTTCTGGTAAAGTGGGCACTTAGCCTTCCATAAACCTCTGGAATGTAGAAAATGCATGCTCATTTGTGAGGAAAGATTTTCCTCACGTACCCAAATGTAGCAGAGGAACTCTGGCCTTGGATGGTTTTGTTCATACATTTCACCGAGTATTCAAGCACATATTTTATGACACACAGAAGCAGTATTACCATATAAAATTAGCTAAAGGTATGGAACTTTTTAGTATATAGATTGTTTGTGTATGTGTGTGCCTTTAGCTTTTTCTTTTTTTTTGAGGAAGATTAGCCCTGAGCTACCATCTGCTGCCAATATTCCTCTTTTTGCTGAGGAAGACTGGCCCTGAGCCAACATCTGTGCCCATCTTCCTCTATTTTCTATGTGGGACACCTGCCACAGCATGGCTTGCCAAGCAGTGCCATGTTTGCACCTGGGATCTGAACCGGGGAACCCCAGGCCACCAAAGTGGAACCTGAGAACTTAACTGCTGTGCCACCAGGCTGGCCCTGTGTCTTTAGTTTTTGAAGAGAGAGATATTTTGTGCTTAGTTCTCTATCAGTAGTAACAAAAAAGAGAAAAACTTGTAAATAAATATTTTATTTAAATATTTTTCTTCATTCTGTGAATAAACTTTTTCTTTAACAATAGAATTTATGTAAAAATGGAAATGTTTATGATATAGAGAAGAAATAGCACTTAGATGAAAATCAGCTATTTGATTTGACTACTGCATGTGCCAGAAAACCTGATTTTAAAATAGATTAAAAATTTAAATGAGAAAGGGATAGTGCTAAACAAGTTATATAAAAAAGTAGATTGGAATATCTTTAGGAAGTCGTGGCAGCAAGTGATTTCCCAAATAAGACTCGATAAGCACAAAGGACAAAATAAAATTAAGTAATTTGACCACATTAAAATAAATAAGTTCTGTAAGAGTTTAAACAAAGTGAAAAGACAAGCCACACTTTGTGAAAATTAAAAAAAAAAGATATGTCTAATCCGTATAACTGACAGAAGTCTGTAAGGAACTCTTAAAAATTATAAAATATAAAAAGATGCAGAACTTCCCTACTCATCAGGGAAATGTGAACGACTTGATGAAATTGTTCACCTAGAATTTTTGCAAAAATCTGAAACTAATTTTAATTTTACTGCTTTTTAAAAAGATCTTATATTGTATAAGGCAATGATTTAATGTTGCTTATATTCAACTGGATATCCAAGTTTGCAGATCACATTTATTGATAATCACCATTTTGATTTTAATTACTAATGACTTCTCTGCCAAACCTTTAGTTTCTCTCACACGCAAACATAGGCACACACACGCACACATGCACACACTCACGGACATACACAGGTACACAGAGATATACCTTTTTCGAATTCTTAATCCACTTGTATATTGTTTCTGTTCTCTCAGTTTTCCATTTTGTACCATTTTCTGAAAGATTTTATTTCTCACAGGGCCAGCTTTTACCCTTTATCCATCATCAAAACTTTTTAAGACTTCACTCTCACAAAAGAATGCTATAACCAAATTGTTACAATTTGTTAATGATGAAAACTGCATGGACATAGTTTCAGCATTTTGTGTCTTTATCGACAGCATCACTAAGCTATAATTTATCTGCTTTAAAAACTAAATAAAATCACATCAATAGAAGAATCCCCTCTAGCAATTAAGTTATTTCTCTGCATTTCTTTACAATAAAATCTGTGAAAGAGAAGCCCATAATTATTACTTCTTCTGTTCTTTTTCTCCCTGGAACCATTCCAATGAACCATTTGTACAAAGAACTCAACTGAATGAGATTTTGTCAAGGATAACAATCACTTGGAAATTATTACATCTAACGGTTACTTCTCACCCATCATATAATTCACCTATAAGCAGTATTTGATACAGTCGATCACTCTTTCATTCCTGAAGCCATACGTTTTTCCTAGTTTCCAGGACGTAATACTCTTTTTTTCTACCTCACTGGTTACTCCTTCCCAGTTTCCTTTGCCAGATTCTTCTCACATCCATGACTTTTAAATATTAGAGTATCTTAGAGTACGGTCCTAGGACCGCGTTTCTTGTCTATTTCATCCTATCTCAAGATTTTAAATGTCGTCTATTAATTAGCATTTCCCCACTTTCTATTTGTACTAAACTTTTCCCTTGAATTCCAGACTCATTTATAAAAGCACCTGCTAGACTCTGTATTTGGGTATCTAATAAGCAGCTCAACTTAAACTTGTCCAAATATTGCTGTAATGTCCCCCTATGCCCAAACAGATTCTTCTTTAATTTTGTCCAACTCGATAAATGGCAATTTCATTGTTTTAGCTGCACAGATCTAATCTGATTCTCTTTGCTCCCATTGCACATAACAACACTGGAAAGTTAGTTTTTAAAGTTGTTTGGTTTCTACCAGATAGCAGAAGCCACTCTGAGGTAGTAGAGATCTTGAAATCTGATAATCGTTTTATATTCATTTGTTTTGAGGATTCTCATATCTCCAGGCATCTGGGATACCAATGATTTATTTAATATTTTCCCCAGTTATTGATAAGATGTTTGATGCTTTTTATCTTGTTCTCTGCATTCAATTTTGTTAGTCTTTTTTACCCTGATGTTGTAAATTAAAAACCATTCGGCTTACAAAAAGAAAGTACTTAGTCCATTATAATGTTCTGTTTATGGTTGTGGTGGTTCTTTCGTACCTGTGGAAGCCATTTTTAGACATTTAGGGATTAGTTGGACAAAGAAATGTGTCATTTGTATTCACTCTTGAATATCAAATGCAAACAAGCAAATACTGAGATTAAGTACAAAGGACTCTCATTGTTTGTATCACAGTTGTATAATTGCACCTTAACTGTCGTAATGGAAATGAAGATGGAAGGAGAAGGATGGCTTCTGGCTTGTATGTAACTTTATATCTCCTTACTTTCCTGATGTAGGTTCTAAGAAATGAAATTTCTCTTTGCTCTTAAGAAAGTATTAGGGTATTTTCATAAGTCGTACACAAATCAGTCAAGTCAATATTGAGAAAAATTTTCATATATTTCCCATGAGGTTATGATATATGTTAAAGTTAATATGAGCTTAATCCACAATATAACTGGAAATGTATTGCAGATAACATCACATAATGAATTAGGGAAAACCTGTCTACAAACTTCTGTAAGTTGCCTAAGTTCTTTAAAAGTTTAATAAGAGCCCCTCTATTTTGTAAGTACAAAATATTTCCTACAAGCAAAGTGGTGTATCTTTGCTTACTTCTTGAAAAAAAGTAATTTAGTTTATAAAGTCTCTGAAATTTAAAAGAACTTCTATTGGCTTTTGGAAATTTTAAAAAGCACTTAAGTAAACCTAAGCAAAGGAATTAAAAAATTTTCTACAATAAATAAATTTAGCACCAAATGTTATAAAAGAGATATCCCTTTAAAAAAGTTTCAGACACTCACCTTTACTTAGTTAACATTTTAAAAACCCTTTTCCAAATAAGGTAGTGTTCTCATGTTTGTGAATTAGAATATGAACATATCTTTGGGGGGGCTACCGATCAGCCCACTACAATCTTTTCCATCTTTCTTCATTATAACAATTAATTTTAACATGGTTTACATATTATTCAGGTTTCTCCAGAGATATAAGACTCATTGAAGATAGAAAGAGAGAATCTATTTTAAGGAATTAGCTCATTGGCTGTGGGGACTGGCAAGACCAAAATCTGCAGGGCAGAAGCAGGCTGGACACCCTGGGAAGAGTTTATGTTTCTTTTCAAATCTAAAGGCAGACTGGAGGCATAATTTCTTCTTCCACAGGAGATCTTTTTCTTTTAGAACCTTCAACTGATTAAGCAAGGCTCACCACATTTGGAAAGTAATCTGCTTTACACAAAGTCTACTAATCTAAATTTTTATCTTTTGTAAAATATACATTCACAGCAGCATCTAGACTGATGTTTGACTAAATATCTGGCTACTGTGGCCTAGCCAAGTTGACACATAGATTAACTATCACAATTTATCTCCATAATTTCATTTTTATTCTTTGTTCAAATCTGCTTATTCTGTTTGCTTAGTTCTTCTATCTGTTTCTCCCCTTTCTTTACGATATTTTATAGATTTTCTTGATTCTTTATTCAGGCTCTAAAGTTCTTGTGCCTGTAGTCTTCTTTATTGATTTTATCTTCTAAAACTATCCCATTTGTATTATTTCCTTGTAGTTTTTTTTAATTATGATCTCATCTTCAACCACGAGTGTTTCCTTTCTGTGAGGAACTCATTTGCTTGTGAACTTTTATTACCCCATGTTTTACATTTTGCTGAGATTCTTGTACTATGGAGGTAGTGTAAGTCTGGGCCCCGGACCCTCAGGCTTAGATTTTTCAACTGAGCAGAATGCCTGAACAGTTTGTTGTTGGTGGGGTGTTTTTTTTTCCCCCAATAGGGAGGAACAATCCTTGCTTAAGGACAACCTTTATCAGAGTTCTTGGGGTAATCTATAATGGAAAGTTCTTGTTCATCAGACACCTTGATTCTTTAGACTATTATTCTCCCACTTGAGAAGAAGATGTTTAAAATGAGATTCAATTAAGGATGCTACAGAACATGGCTCCCACTTGCCCCTTCTCACTTATTTCCCAGGACCAATCTTTTCTTTTCCTTAGAAACGGAACCAAAGGATCCTGCACGCAATTTCTGAAGAATCCATATAGAATTTACATCTGTAGTTTTATTTAGATCTATTTCTGTTTTATTTAGACTGGAAAGAGAAAAGTAGTCCCTTGGTATACATTCTAGAAAAGAGAAGAATGGAGCTACATAGAAAACAACTAAATTGGCATTTCGTGATATATCCCTACCATACGGATATTCAAAGAGTTGCTATCTATAACTCACACCAGGGGTCAGCAAACTGTGGCCCATGGGCTAAATCAAGCCCACTGCCCATTGTTGTAGATAGAAGATTGGAACACAGCCATGTTTGTGTGTTTTTCTATTGCTTATGGCTGCTTTCAGGCTACAAATGTGAAATCAACTAGTTGAAACAAAGACATATGACCCATGTAACTTAAAACATTTACTATCTGGCATTTTACAAAAAGAAAAAAGAATTCTAACCCCTGCCCTAATGGCCAACTGGAGCAGAGAATGAGGAGTCTGCGAAAGGAGAGGCGGAAACAGTCTTATCTTTCAGCCTGTGACTTGATCTCTGGGAATGGCTTTGTTTGTTCCCATTGCTCACATAGAGTGTACCAGTAATTGTTGGTGACCGAGGCTGTGACATGGTCTACTACTTTTTCTCTTCCAGACTATCATACATAGACAGAATCCTGGCAAAACTTCAATCTTTTTTTAACTCAGCTTGCAGAGATAAAATCCAAACCCATCAGACTCCCAAGAGAATTACAATGGCTGGTATGGGGTATCTAGTCTAGCTATCTTCTCCTAGTATGTCTTCCACAAATTACTGCCTCTTGGCCCAAAGGTTTGGGCATCCCTTTATCAAAATTTCATCTCCTAGTCCTTAGAATAGTGTTCCAGAAGTCTCATTCATTCCCAATTTCTAACAGCAGATGGCCAATACTAGTATTTCTAAAGGTAAGATTCCAGTCACACAGTAAAATCTAATTCCTCACAGGAATGAAACCTAAGGTAAAGTACAGCAAAAATCTGGAATAATTTCAATTTTGTATATTCACTTCTGAATATACCTCAAATTTCTTAATACAGTAGATGTTTTTGGAAGTTGGGTTAAAAATAAATTTCCAGATTGCAAGCTTATAGCGTTTTTTTATTTTACTTCATCAATTGAGTAGACTGCCCTGGAAATATCAAAATTTAATTCTCTTTGTAGCACACCCAGTCTCAAATATCAGCTCCTCCTCCAAATCACAATTGTAGCTGGCCGCTCTGCCCTGAGGTTAGAGTAGGGGTCTCACTGTTGACAGCCCTTTAAGCCTGAAGTCTAGTAATAACAGTGAAGTCAGAGAGGGAGCAGATGATTTCCTCAAGTTAGGAGACCAATTTAATCTGAGGTGCACCTGAGAATTTATTATACGTTAAACCCAAAATATTATTAAAAAAAAGCCTTAAAGCGTATGCCATAAAAATGAGATTTTTCTGGGACAGTGTCACAGTAAAAAAGAAAAGTCTGATGCTTTTTTTCTTTTTTAATGCAAGAAGTGGTGGGGTTTTTGGAAAGGAAACGAGTGAACAAATTTGTAAAGTCCCTCTTGAAATATTTCCTCAATGCGCCCCTTTCAAACTCAGCTGCTGCTAAAATGGGTCTTATCTGTCCCTTAATTTTCTGTCTTTCTTCTCTGTTCCCTCTCTCCCGCCTCTTTTCTTCCACCTCCTCCTTCTGTCCGTCCTCTGCTCACAATGGCTAAGGAGTCATTGCTTCCCAAAGGCTAGCTCTCCTAACTGTTGCTCTTTCTCACTGCAAGCAGCCCCTTGGGATTCATTGTCATTCTCCTAACCTTTTTTTTTTCTTTTGAGATGGGTCCTATTGGAATTTTAGTGATGAAGTCATCCATTCTGTTTTACAAATAAATGTGACAACATTCTCTTTGATTTTTGTTTGAGTTGCTAGTGGTAGTATCTGCATAAATTTCTTTGCTCCATAACCCAAGTCATACAAAGTCTCCTCATTACTCAAGAAAATGCTTTTCATCCAGAAAATTTTCAGGGAATATTAGTAGATAACTTATAAAAAAGTAAGGATGATACGAATTATAGAAAATCTGCAATGCTAACATGCTTCATGGTGATTTTAATGGTAGGATGGAAATATTGCATTGCTTACTCAAGATAACTCATTAATCCTGTGGTTTACATCGATGATTGCTTATGATAATTTTTTAAATCAATTTTTAAAAATTTTAAGAGAAACTTAAAGTTCACACTAAATTGAGGAAAAGGTACAGAGATTTTCCCAATAACTCCTTCCCCAACACATGCATGGCCTCACCCATTGTCAACATCCCCCACCAAAGTGGGACATTTGTTGTAATCAATGAACCTACATTAACACATCATAATCATCCAAAGTCCATAGTTTAAACAAGGGTTCACTCTTGGTGTTGTACATTCTACCAGTTTGGACAAAGGTATTTCCCATTATGGTATCATACACAGTATTTTCACTGTGCTAAGACCCGTCTGTGCTCTGTTTGTTTATCCTTCACTCCCACCCAATGCCTGGCAACCACGGACCTTCTTACTGTCTCCATAGCTTTGTCTTTCCCAGAATGTCATGTGGTTGGAATCATACAGTAAGTAGCCTTTTCAGATTGGTTTCTTTCTCTTAGTGATATGCATTTAAGCGCTATGCATTCGTGAATGTCTTCTCATGGTTTGATAGCTCATTTCTTTTTAGCAGTAAATAATAATCCATTGTCTGGATATACCACAGTTTGTTCAGTTTATTTATCCATTCACTTACTGAAGGACGTCTTGGTGGAATTGTCATTATTCATATATATTTTTAAAAACAGTCACCACTTGTAATGCTCCTATCTTACTGGCAATTGAAGAACTGTTCTGAAATGTATAAATCTATCATTTTCCAGAGAAACTGGAACCACTTAAAAACACTGTGAATACTGTGAAACACTATGGTTTTGTTTACAAGATTATCATGTTTTTTAAAGGAGAAAAACATAAGTAATTTTTTGCAATGATTTTCCTTTGGGAATAGTTAAATTCTAAGCCCAGCAATTATGTAATGTGATGACACTTAGTTGAACTTTATCATTGACAGATAATATTTTCCCTTTTTTCCACATTTATTGGCTTTCTAAAGAATCCTATACATGTTGTTTACTATTTTCCAAATATGAGTTACATTAAGATCTTCTACAAGCTTGCCTCAAAAAAATACTAAAAAGTTATAAATCACTATGTTCACCTACATTTTGGATCTGCTGAGGGTAGGACATTTAATTTTTAGAAAATAGCACTAGATGTTTCCACAAGTGAGTAATTAGTGTATTTTAATTTATCTCTAATAAGAGTAAATACTATAGCCAAATATTTTATACATAGCTTGCTGACATGATACTATTATTACTAATTTTCTGCGAAAACACTATTCAGAGAAGCGTATACAATGAAAAGGTTAGATTTCACCTCTAAAGCTTTGTTCCAGCTTCGTAAAACATACCGGGCCAGTTGGATAGTTAACATTTTACTGTAGTTGTTTTGCACCTTGTTGATCTGGAAATGGATATTTCAGCATTCTACAATGAGTTACTTTACAGTGTATAACACAATATAATATTTATCACATTACATATCTACAGCATTTCTACCTCTTCAAAAATAGTGTTTATTACTAAACAGTAAACCTTTTCGAGTGTAGAGAATATCATGAGATTTGCTGGATAAATTAACTGCCTTGAAAATGGCATAAGAAATGTCACATTTTATGAATCAGAGTTAACAAGATCTAAAAAATGGTACGCCGCAATTTTCACAGTGCATTATAGAAATATTCTATCTGAGTATATTGCAGGTATTTGTGATTAAATTTCAAAGCATCAGCAAAGAACCTCTTTCTAGCCAGTTTCGGAAGTGATTTCAACAAGACTATTCTAAATATTATTAATATCGAAGAAATTTCTATATGATACGCATGAGTGGATGCTGAGAAAATATCAAGGAATGTATTTTGTCTGAAGTGTACCAATTTTTAAATTCTTATAACTTTTTTATCCTTCATTTCCCAGTGAGATATTTCTTGTGTATTGTTATTTATGCCAAAAGTGACAATTGCCTGAGGTGCTCTGAATGAATTTCTGTATATTGAGAAGTTTATGCATCCTCAATATTTCATAAATGTGAGGGACATAAAATCTCTTATAATTCTCTTGATATAGATAAGCTTTTTAAAGGAGATTTTTACACTGTTTTTGGTCATCTTATTTTTGAAAGACCATGTCTGAGTGAGAAATGTATCTTGCAATCTAACCGCAATAAAATCTTTTTTTCTTTCATTTTCCATAATTTATTCAACTAAAGGAAATTAATAACAGGGACAAAACCTGTACTGTATGAAAACAGTTATGCCCTGCATGATAAAAATTAATTTCTACTAGAACTTTAGTAAGGGTATCACTTATTTAAGAAGCTGGGCCAAAATCTATAACCACAATTCTTTCAGAAAAACAAAAATGCTTTTAGAAAAGAAAAAAGATGTTAGAAATAAGAAAGAAGCTGGCTAATAACATAAGTTGATCCCCAAGAACCTTAAGATAGCATAATGGACCTAGTTAATATCTGCCTTAGCTAATTAATTTGCATTTTTCTCTCCCTGCACTGCTATAGTTATTTCTAATGTATTCTAGATCATCTAGATTTTCATACTCCAGTCTTGCTGAAGATAGAACATAATAGTCAAATCTGTGTATGCTTGATAGTTAACAAGTTGTTTGATAAAAGTACATCAAGGAAATAATTTTGATTATTATGGCATTCTGTATATATGCTAAAGATTATCTTTTTCTTTATGTTTAAAAATCATGACCTATTTCATTACAACATTTTGGAATCTCTTTAGAAATGTAAATTCATTGTCCCATTATTGAAGCTAAACAAAGCACATCCCTAATAGAGTAGTAAGTTAAAATACGTCTTTATTCAAAATAGAAATCATTAAAGATCATTTTGCTGGTTTTAGATGTTACTAAATAATGGTTATAAATGTTCACTAAGAAATTGTGTACACTGATTAAACAAACTAGACCATGAGTTGACTATTCACTATTGCCTACATGCATTATTTAGGGGGCATTGTGAATGCCGCTGCTAACGATAACAGAGAACGTTTCTGTCTGTGTTATTTGTCTTAAGACTTCTCCTAATGTTTATCACTTAGCACCGCTTATGCTTCATCACCTTCATGGCAGAGAGAGGAGAACATTAAAATTAATGCAAATACTGGAATTTCCTGGATCTTATAAGACAGTGTATCAAACAGCCACCTCAATACAAAATATTACTGAGTTAGGTCAGGAGTTCCTGTTGCAGGTTTCATGTGGCCTGATCCACATCTCTTGCTTTAGCTGAAATCGTCTCTGACATAATCTTGCGTTGCTGTTTATGGGTGTGCCACCAGGACTTGTGAACACCTTGATATGGATGTTGATGTCATATAAATGGTACTGATGTTTCAAAAACTGGTATCGTGTATTGTGAATTCACAAGAAAGCTCATCTTCCCCATCACCACCCTGGACCATGCTAAAAGTAGACTTCTAATTTATGTTGTATAATGAATTAGAACATCAGGAAATGCTCTAATAATTAGCAATCATCTTTATTCCTTCTTTCCCTACTTCTCTCTTTCTTGTCTTTCCCACCCTCCTTCTCTCCTTCCTTCCTTTCTTCCTACTTTTTTAAATATTGCTTTTTCTGTTTATGTTGGGATCAAAAAGCCATGCTCCCTCTGGCTTCAACTCTTCTCAATTTTCACAGTTTCCTTTTATAAATCTTAAACTGATTTCCCCAAAAGGCTTTTTTTTTAAGAAGAAGATTGTCCCTGAACTAACATCTGTGCCAATCTTCTTCTTTTTTGTGTATGGGACACTGCCACAGCATGGCTTGATGAGCAGTGTGTAGGTCCATGTCCAGGATCTGAACCTGCAAACCCTGGGCCACAGAAGTGGAGCATGCAAACTTAACCACTATGCCACTGGGCCAGCCCACTAAAGGCATATTTTGAATTAAGCACAATTTATTCTGTCACATTGTACTGACATCACAGAATAAAACATGGTCATAAAAACCATATTCTTTTATACTAAAAATATAAGTCAACGGCTGGCCCAATGGCACAGCAGTTAGGTTCACGCACTCTGTTTTGGTGGCATGGGGTTCCCCAGTTCAGATCCCGGGTGCGTAACTGGGTACTACTTCTCAAGCCATGCTGAAGCAGGCATCTCACATATAAAATGGGGGGAGGTGGGCATGGATGTTAGGTCAGAGTCAATCTTCCTCAGGAAAAAGAGGAGGATTGACAGTAGATGTTAGCTCAGGGCTAATTTTCTTCTTCAAAAAAATATATATGTAAGTCAAAGGAAGAAAATGTTGAAGACAAAATAGTAATTCAGGGGCCAGGTAAAATGAGGGCTGAGAATTGACTTTTGGGTTTAGCGATGTCTAGGTTACTGTCAACAAAGTGTTTGTGTGTGTATGTGTGTGTGTGTGTGTGTGTTAACATGAAAGAAATAACTTCAATTGAAATTTGAAAGAAATGATATGGTTGAATTTGAAAAAATAGATTGAGAAATTGAATTACCAGAGTGATAGAAACAGACAAGAGAGAATGGATTCTATGCCAAGAGGAAAGGATGGCCATAAGTAGGAAGAGAGATGGTTTATTTTTAGTTACAGCAAGAAAAAAAGAGAGTATGGTTAATTATGCTGACAGATTAGTGAAATTTTTTCTCAATAAAAAGAAAACGCTACTCAGTAAAAGAAACAATGTGAACACCCAAAGAAATGAAGGACGTGGGAGGTATTTACCAAACTTGGGGAGAGAGGAGAAAGTATAAGTGTTCTAGAAAAATAGGGTAATAAATAGATTATGAAACACTAATATGCTTACTGGGCAGCATTTAGGGCCACTTGAGATTGGTGGTCATGGATTTGAAGTGAGACCAATTAATCTTTTTGTGCCTCTTATCCCTATGCAGGCATAGAATCAGAATGAGTAGGGACATGTGTTTATACAAGATTGGGGTTTTCCCAAGAGACTAGGAAGAAACAGAAGGCACTTGATCAGAAATGGTATACAGCAAGCCTCTGTCATCTGTGGTTTCGCTTTCTGTGGTTTCAGTTACCCACAGAGAACTATAGTCCGAAAGTATCAAATGAAAATTCCAGAAATAATTCATAAGTTTTAAATTGTGAGCTGTTCTGAGCAGCATGAGGAAATTTCATACCATCTTGCTTTATGCTGTCCAGGATGCGAATCATCCCTTTGTCCATTGTATGCATGATGTATATGCTACCGCCTGTTCCTAGTCACTTAGTGGCCATCTCAGTTATCAGATGACTGTCAGGGTAGGCAGTGCTTGTGTTCAAGTAACCTGTATTTTACTTAATAATAGCCCCAAAGTACAAGAGTAGTGATGCTGGCAATTCGGATATGCCAAAGAGAAGCTGTAAAGTGCTTCCTTTAGGGAAAAGGTGAAAGTTCTCAAATTAATAAGGAAAGGAAAAAATCATATGCTGAAGTTGCTAAGATGTACAGTAAAAATGAATCTTCTATCTGTGAAATTGTAAAGAAGGAAAAAGAAATTTGTGCTGGTTTTGCCGTTATACCTCAAATATGGATGCATATGAAAAAACATAGTAAGTATGTATAGATATAGTATATGTGATATATATGTAACATAGCATATATAGTATGATCCCTGGTTTCAGACATCCACTGGGGGCCATGGAACATATCTCCTCTGGATAAGGGGGGACTACTGTACAAAGAACTGGTTATAATGTTGTAACAAAGAATCTAAGCTGCATAAAGATGAAAATGAAGAAATAAAGCTGGTTAAAATTAGTGAAAACTGGTGAGATAAAAGAATTTTAGGTTCTTATTAGGAGGAGAAATTTAACAGTTATTGTAATTGTAGTACTTGGTGGAGCAGGGTAGAAAGATATTGAGATTGAAATGATTGAAAGGTTGAAGTGATTTGCAATTCTTTATTGTCACTATGGGAATTAGTGCCCAGTGTTAGGTAGAAGGCAAAATTATTGAAAGATGATGTCAAGGAATGGAGATTCAAAGGTAATGGAATGAAGGATATCTAACTGGATATTGAAATAACCCAGATATATGATTAGAGTAGTGGTAGAGAGTAAACAGAGAGCTAGGAGTTAAAATATTGACTGAATGAAAGCAATTCTCCTGAGGAGTCTATAAGTGACTATAATAACCAGGCATATTGGTACTATGGTCTGCTGACACACGATTCAGTGAGGAACTGAATATGCCTCTACCATGGAGGTCCTTCTGGCTGGCCTACGAATTAAAGTAACATGACAGAGTAACAAGAGTAAATCAAACAAAGTTTAATAACATTTATACATGGGAGAAACCCAGGAAAACTGAGTAACTTGCCGGAATGGCAGAAGCCACTACCTTAAATACTATCTGCAGCTAAGGACAAAGGAGGATATTCGGGTAGTAGTCTGGGACTTCAAAGAGGAGGAAGGCAATTTACATGGAGATGGAAAAGCAAATGTTTGATAAACAAATGTTTGCTGGGCCATCTACAGACCATGGGACCCGAGAGAGAACTCGATATAAATGGGCTTGCTAGTGCCTTCCTGTCTACTACAATTAGAGTTGTCTAAGATGATAGTTTCTTCCTGGGACAGCCTCTATCTTAAATTATTTTAGGCAGTCAAGTAAAAGGACAAAGTTTCTTCCTGAGTCTTTTGGTCCCCAAAATAATCTTGCCAGACAGACACATTTTGGGGTGGCAAACTTTAATCCCCCACAGAGTGTTTAATGGAGAAAGAGAAGAAAATGATTTGAAAGCAGCAAGGAGAATTCTTACTGCATTTCTTGGCCCAATCATATGAAAAGTGTAGAGAGAATGTAGCTAAGAGGTCTTTTTTTTTTTTGAGGAAGATTAGCTCTGAGCTAACTGCTGCCAATCTTCCTCTTTTTGCTGAGGAAGGCTGGCCCTGAGCTAACATCCACGCCCATCTTCCTCTGCATTATATGTGGAATGCCTACCACAGCATGGCTTGCCAAGTGGTGCCATGTCCGCACCAGGGATCTGAACTGCCATATCCTGGGCCACCAAAGCAGAACGTGCACACTTAATGGCTGTGCCACCGGGCCAGCCCCATAAGAGTTTTGGGAGCAGGAGAAGCCATTTTCCCAGGAGAGAGCCAGTTTTCAGTTAGATCAAGAGGGCAAAGGAGACCTTTAGAACAAAGGTTTAGAGTATAGATGATTTTGCAGACAGTTGATTATCAGTTTCTATAGGTATGATGTAAAGACTTCAAGGTTTAGGAGAAGATGGAGATGGGGTCATAAAGAGAAATTCAGAGCTTGCTGGGGGTTTGATTGTAGTAGATGAGGGGTGATCTGAAAGTCCTAGGTTTCTTGTGGTGAGTGATGTAATCCGGAATGAAGGACAGAATGTGGTGAGGTCTGGTGGTCTGAAAGCTGAAAATTTTGACAAATTGTAAAAACGGTGATATTGCAGATATATGAGTCTTGCCAAGAGAACCCTTAGTCCTAGAGCCTCTTATTGACTCCTTGCTGGTAGACGTCTGAAGACCAGAGGAGTGGTAAGGGGGGTTAATGTGGAAAGATAAGACTCTCAGTGACATACACTAATGGAGGAGCAGAAGCCAGTGGTGTGGTAGCCTTACTCAACTGCTGTAAAAAAATGGAAAAGAAAATATAACTGATGCATTCACCCTCTGACTTGATCACTTTACAGTGATAATCTTCATGGTAAACATTATCAAAATTAAAGAAAGAAGGAGGAGAGGAAAGACAGAAAATATGAAAAACTTCTGTGGGACTTTCTTTTAAACGGGAGCAAAAAAATAGAATAAGAGCTGGAGATTCATGTGATTCACTCATGTGAATACAACCTTTAAATAATAATGAGATATATAATCCAAATTTTTTTTTTTCACGAGAGAGACCACTGTCTCATTTGCTAGCCAGTGGAAAACAACTGAGTGCAAACCTTGAAACTCCTCTGTAAAGTAAATTATTTGAAGTAGATATAAAGGGCATTGGAGAATATGTTAAATAACTAAGTTTCTCTGTGTAAAACAGAAGAGATATGAAGACTACTAAGAGCAGTTGAGTATATATGTCTAAAACTCATATCATTTCTCCAGTTGAAAAGTTTAGGAGAGAAGGAAAACTATAAAAACTACTCTGGGACAGACTCTGCTAGTTCTCTATGTGCTTAGAGAGGTCAATAAAGTGTTATTTATGGAGTTAAAGCCTACTTCAGTGTCCTTCAGCTTGTAGATAGATGGTGTATGCAGTGGTTCTCTAGATCTTTGCCTCCATGAGATGGGAAAGTATGCTCTGTGATAGCTGCTTCTGTTACCATGAATTTTTGGTGAGTTTTCAATTTACCAGTGACATTCTTTCTGTATGTGTATTAGAATGTCTATTACTGAAAAAAACTCAAGGCTTAAAAAGTGCATAATTTTATTTAACCAGAAACAATTGTATTTTCATATTCTCATATTTCACATTGAGATTCTCATCTCTTCTGCCCTCTGCTGATGGGATCCGCTCACATGAATTTCAAAGCCTGCTCTTTCTTTTGTGTACGAGTTAACTTAGGGAGATGATTTTTAGTTTATGTTAAAGCTAAGTCATGCAACTCTATTTCATTTTCCATAATTATATAGACTTTTTATATAAAATTGAGTCGTCTAGAGAATCACAGTTATGAAAAAAACCATAATTGGGTTAAATATAATTTCTACAGTTCTCTCATATCCAACAAACATCAAAAGCATATAACTAAGGTCACAGGGATGATTTCAAATCTTTTCATAATTTGTCATCAGATATTTGTTTAAATGTCGGGATGCAATAGTAAGAAGAAAAGAAGGGGTTAAGGAAATATGCTGTTCTTGTCAAGTAGGTTGTATAGATTGTAATATAAAATCTATTGGATTTCACATTCCTAACCTTGAATGAAGAAACAAAGCAAAGTGGAAAATGAAATATGTCATGAATGCTTTTTTTTTCCAGATAGCATATACCTTCAGAGATTTGTACAATGGGAGGTATTTTGTTCTCTATGTACTTTGTTTTCTTCTTTTCAGTTTTTTTTTCACTTCTATATCTTCTTTTGTCCTCTTTTTTTTGTGTGTGGTAACTTGCTAGAATACTTTTAAGCCATTAAAAAAAATAAGGAAACTTTACTTTACAAAAACACCGCACTTTTCTTACAAGCATACTGCCTCTAGCTATAAAATAAGTCTATATTTTGAAGTTGTTTTAAAAAATTCTGTAATATTGAAAAGTCTTTGTTTTAGTATGCTCACACATTTTGCAGTGACTTGTAAATTTTCTCTGAAGTTGAAAATAAAACTAAATGTATAATAACTTCCTATCAAAGTTTCCGCAGTAGCCCTTTAGCATACAAATATGATTTGAAATCCCAGCCCTGCAAGTATCTAAGTTATTATTCTTTGGCAAGTTATTTTTCTTCACTGTCCCTCAGTGTTCCCCTTAATAAGATAGAAAGGATAATGCCTACCCCAGTGAACTGTCATAAAAATTTAATGAAATAATACAGGTAAATTACATGTGACAGATTTTGCTACATAATGAGCATTTGGAAATATGTTTACTTTATTAAAAAGAATAGATGCTAAATTAAGGCAAGATAACTTTGAGAAGGCAAGACAGGATTAGACACTTAACACATGGCTTAAAAGTTATATATCCATATTGCTAACTCACTTATATCTGAATGGGTCCTTATTTTAAATTAATTCTTTAAAAGACAGTAACAAAAATTATACCATACAGTATTATTTTAATAAAATATCCAGCATGATCAGGACTGGCTTTCCCTTAAGCAGAGAGGTTGACTTTACAACCCAAGTGCCAAGAGAGACAGCTTATTTTCTGATGACATGGAAAAGTATGAAAAAACACATTTTTTTTAACAGATATATTCAAGAATTTACTCTGCGTTAGGCTTGATATTGCATGGTGCGTATATATTGGTGAATGAAACAGGCATAGCCTGTCCCCTTATAAAGTTTAGCTTGATGGAACAGAGGTGGGAGAGAGAAATAACAAGCATGCTAATCCACAAAAATAAATGTCATTAAAAATTATTATAGGTTCCCTGGCTAAAAATGGAAGTCTTATAGATTATAGCCATTCTGAGGGGCGTGATGTGATATCTCATTGTAGTTTTGATTTGCATTTCCTTGATAATTACTGATGTTGAACATCTTTTCGTGTGTCTGCTGGCCATCTGTATATCTTCTTTGGAGAAATCTCTGTTCAGATATTTTACTCTTTTTTTAATTGGGTTGTTAGTTTTTTTGTGGTTGAGATGTATGCGTTCTTTAAATATTTTAGATAGTAAGCCCTTAGCAGATATATGGTTTGCAAATATCTTCTCCCAGTTGTTAGGTAGTCTTTTAATTTTGTTGATGGTTTCTGTTGCTGTGCAGATTTTTAGTTTGACGTAGTCAGATTTGTTTATTTTTTCTATTGTTTCCTTTGCCCAGTCAGACATGGTACTTAAAAATATGCTGCTAAGACCAATCTCAAAGAAGATACTGCATATGTTTTCTTCTAGAAGTTTCATGTGTTACATTCAAGTCTTTAACCCATTTTGAGTAATTTTTGTGTATGGTGAAAGACAATGGTCTACTTTCATTCTTTTGCTTGTGGTTGTCCGGTTGTCCCAAAACCATTTATTGAAGTGACTTTCCTTTCTCCATTGTATATTCTTGGCGCTCTTGTCTAAAATTAGCTGTCCATAGATGTGTGGGATTTTTCTGGGCTCTCAATGCATTTCCATTGATCTGTGTGTCTGTTTTTGTGCCAGTACCATGATGTTTTGGTTACTATAGCTTTGTAGTATATTTTGAAATCAATGAGTGTGATACCTCCAGCTTTATTCATTTTTTTCAAGATTCCTATGGCCATTTGAGGTCTTTTGTTGTTTCATATAAATTTTAGGATTCTTTGTTCTATTTCAGTAAAAAATGTTGTTGGAACTGTGATGACATTGCATTGAATCTGTAGATTGCTTTAGGAAGTATGGACATTTTAACTATGTTAATTCTTCCAATCCAAGAGCATGGAATATCTTTCCATTTCTTTGTGTCTTCTTCAATGTCTTTCAACAACGTTTTATAGTGTTCAGTGTACTGGTCTTTCACACTTTGGTTAAGTTTATTCCTAGATATTTTATTCATTTTGTTGCAATTGTAGATGGGATTGTATTCTTAATTTCACTTTCTGCTACTTCGTTATTACTGTATAGAAATGCAACTGATTTTAGTATGTTGATTTTGTATCCTGAAAATTTATTGTATTCATTTATTATTTCTAAAAGTTTTTTGGTGGATTCTTTAGAGTTTTCTATATATAAAATCTTGTTATCTGCAAATAGTGACAGTTTCACTCCTTCCTTTCCAATTTGGGTCTGATTTGTTTCTTTTTCTTGCCTGATTGCTCTGGTTAGGACTTCCAAAACTATGTCAAACAGAGTGGTGAAGGTTGGCAACCTTGTCTGCTTCTTGTTCTTAGAAGGATATCTTTCAGTTTTTCTCCATTGAGAATGATGTTAGCGGTGGGTCTGTCATATGTGGCCTTTATTATGTTGAGATACTTACCTTCGATATCAATTTTATTCAAAGTTTCTTATCATAAATGGATGCTGGATCTTGTCAAATGCTTTCTCTGCATCTATTGAGAAGATTGTGTTATTTTTATTATTCATTTTCTTGATATGGTGCATCACTTTGATTGATTTGCAGATGTTGGTCCATCTCTGCATCCTGGGAAGAAATTCTGCTAGATCATGGTGTATGATCTTTTTAATGTATTGCTATATTTGATTTGCTAGTATTTTGTTTAGGATTTTTACATCAATGTTTGTCAGTGATATTGGGCTGCAATTTTCTTTTTTTGTGTTGTTCTTGTCTGGTTTTGGTATTGGGGTAATGCTGGCTCTACGGAATGAGTTAGGAAGCTCCCCTTCCTCTTCAACTTTTTCAAAGAGTTTTAGAAGGATGGATATTGTCTTCTTTGAATGTTTAATAGAATTCACCAGGGAAGCCATCTTGTCCTGGACTTTTATTTTCTGGGAGGTTTTTGATTACTGTTTCAATCTCCTTACTGGTGATTGGTCTATTCAAATTCTCTACTTCTTCTTGATTCAGAGTTGGAAGGTTGTATGATTCTAAGAATTTATCCATTTCTTCTAGATTATCCAATTTCTTGGCATATAGCTTTTCATAGCATTCTCTTATAATCTTTTCTATTTCTGAGGTGTCCATTGTAATTTTTCTCTTTCATTTCTGATTTTATTTATTTGAGGCTTCTCTCTTTTTTTCTTGGTGAGTCTAGCTAAACGTTTATCAATTTTGTTTATTTTGTCAAAGAACCAGCTCTTGGTTTCATTGATTTTTTTCTATTGTTTCTTTAGTCTCTATATCATTTATTTCAGCACTGATTTTTATTATTTCCTTCCTTCTACCGATTTTGGGTTTTGTTTGTTCTTCTTTTTCCTGTTCCTTTAAGTGTTCTGTTAGATTGTTGATTTGCGATTTTTCTTCTCTGTAGAGGTAGGCCTGAATTGCTATAAACTTCCCTCTTGCTTTTGCTGTATCCCATAGATTTTGGCATGTTGTATTTTCATTTTCATTTGTTTCCAGGTTTTTTTTATTTCTCCTTTGATTTCTTCATTGAGCCAAGAGTTGTTCAGTAGCATTTTGTTTAATCTACACATTGTTTATCTTTTCTGATTTTCTTCCTGTAGTTGATCCCTGTTTCATACCACTGTGGTCAGAAAAGTTGCTTGGTATTATTTGGAACTTCTTAAATTTATTGAGACTTGTTTTGTGGCCTAATATATCTATCCCAGAGAATGTTCCATGTGAATCTAAAAAAAACGTATTTTGTGGTTTTTGGATGCAAAGTTCTATATATATTTACTAAGTCCACCTGGTCTAATGTGTCATTTAAGGACAATATTTCCTTACTGATATTCTGTTTGGATGATCTATCCATTGCTGTAAGTGGTGTGTTAAAGTTCCTTACTATTGTTCTGCTGCTGTCTCTCTCTCCTTTATGTCTGTTAATAATTGCTTTATATATTTCAGTGCTCCTATGTTGGTTGGATAGATATTTACAAGTGTTATATCCTCTTGTTGGATTGTTACCTTCATCATTAAGTAGTGCCCTTCTTTGTCTCTTATTAGACTTTTTGTTTTAAAGTCTATTTTGTCTGATATAAGTATTGCTACCCCAGCTTTCTTTTCAGCACCACTTGCATGGAGTATCTTTTTCCAGTCCTTCACTTTCAGTTTGTGAGTGTCTTTAGGTCTCACTTGTGTCACTTTTATGTATCATATATATGGGTTTTTGTTTTTTTTGTCCAATTGGCCACCCTATGCCTTTTGATTGAGCATTTAGTCCATTGGCATTTGAAGTAGCTATTGATAAAAATGTACCTATTGCCATTTTGTTACTCTTTTCCTAGGTGTTTTAGTACTTATTCTCTACTCCTTTCTTCTTCTCTTGCTCTCTTCCCTTGTGGTTTGATGGCTTTCTTTAGCATTATGTTTGGGGTCCTTTCTCTTAATATTTTGTGTATTTATTAGAGGTTTCTGGTTTGTGATTGTCATGAGGTTCATATCTAATAACCTATGTATATAGCTATCTGTATTAAGTTTTGGTCTCTTAAGTTTGACTTCTTGCTAAAAGCTCTACTGTTTTACTCCCCTCCTACCACATTTTATGTTTTTGATATCATATCTAACCTATTCTTTGTGTTTGTGTATCCATTACCCTCTTATCATGGAAATAGGTAATTTTAGTAATTTTGTCTTTTGATCTTGATATTAGCTTCATAGGTGGTTGTTCTGCTACTTTTACTGTACTTTTGATTTTACCTGTGATTTTACTGTTTGTTTGTTTTCTGATAATTTTATTATTTCTATTTGTGGTCTTCTCTTTTCTACTTAAATAAGTCGCTATAGCATCTCTTGTAAGGCTGGTTTCTTGGTGATAAATTCCTTTGGTTTTTGCTTGTCTAGGAAACTTTGTCTCTCTTTGCATTCTGAATGATAACCTTACTGAGTAGACTATTCTTGGCTGTAGGCTTTTTCCTTTTAGCACTTTAAATATATCCTGCCACTCCTTTCTAGCCTGTAATGTTTCTGCTGAGAAGTCAGCAAATAGCCTTATGGGGATTCCTTTGTACATAACTTCTTGCCTTTCTCTTGTGGCTTTTTTGGATTCCCTCTTTATCTTGAATTCCTGACATTTTAATTATAATGTGTCTTGGTGTGGGCCTGTTTGAGTTTATCTTATTTGTACTCTATGTGCTTCTTGTACCTGTATGTCCATTTCCTTCCTTAGTTTAGGAAAGTTTTCAGCTATTATTTCTTCAAATAGATTCTCAGCCCCTTTGACTCTCTCTTCTTCTTCTGGGACAAATATAATGCAAACATTAATGTGCTTGATGCTGTCCCAGAAGCCCCTTAGACTGTCTTTGTTCTTTTCAATTCTTTTTTCTTTTATCTGCTCAGCTTGGGTGATTTCCTCTAGTCTTTCACCCAGCTTGCTGATTCATTCTTCTTTATCATCGACTCTGCTATTGAGTCTCTCTAGTGAATTTGTCATTTCCAGTATTGTATTCTTCAGGGATTTTTTTTGAGGAAGATTAGCCCTGAGCTAACAGCTGCTACAACCCTCCTCTTTTTTTGATGAGGAAGACTGGCCCTGAGCTAACACCATGCCCATCTTCCTCTATTTTATATGTGGGATGACCGCCACAGCATGACTTGACAAGCAGGGCATAGGTCTGCATCAGGGATCCAAATTAGTGAATCCCGGGCTGCCAAAGTAGAATGTGCAAACTTAACTGCTGCACCATCAGGCCGGCCCCTGTATTCTTCATTTTTGATGGTTGTTTTTCATATTTTCCAGGTCTTTTTAAAGTTCTCACTGAATTATCCAATCTCCTTCCAAGATCAGTGAGCATACTTATGACTATTAGTTTGTACTTTTTGTCAGGTAGGTTGTTTATCTCTGTTCCATTTAGTTCTTTTTCTGAAGTTTTGTCCTGTTCCCTTACTTGGAACATAGCCTTTTGTCTCCTCATTTCACCTCTTTCTCTGTGCTTATATCTATGTATTAGATAGGTGAGCTATATCTCCCAATCTTGGAGAGGTGGCCTTATGTAAGAGATGCCTTATGAGGCCCAGCAGTATGCTTCCCTCTCATCACCAGTTCCAAATGTTCCAGGAGTGTCCCCTGTGTGGATTATGTGTGTCCTTCTGTTGTGGCAGGATTGTTCTTGCTGCAGGTGCCTGGTGAGGTTAGGCTGTCCTCTGGCTGGCTGGTTGTTATACTCAGCCATGTGTGGCTACTATGGTCACTTCAGCCAATTTATCAGGCATGGGGAAGCCCAGCACATTTGGCTGCAAGGTCTAATGGCACATACAGTTTTTATGTTAGGTGAGTAGGCCTCCAGCATGGCTGGTTGCTAGGTTCAGGGGCTTACAACTGCTGTAGGCCTCCAGCCTACAAGGTTGTTATCAGCTCTCTCTGGAGTGCAGCTGAGTGGGCCCAGGCCCAGGCATGAAAGCAATCAATTGTTTCAGGCTTTGGAAGGTGGAGCCAATCTCCTATGTGGCTGTTTGAGAAGCAAAAGTCTGCTGCAGCTGACAAGCCCCACTGCCCACAGGGCCACACACACCATTAACACAGTCCTGCCCCATGCACACACCTCAACCCCCTGAAGCAGATCCTGTCACCCCACTGCAGAGGCCCCATAGACTCCACCAATGCAGGCCTGCCCCTCACATACACCCTTCCCTACAGATGGGGACGTACTCTCCAGGCTGCAAAGGTCCAAGGCATCCCACCTATCTGGCCCACAAGTTGCCCGAGAGATTGATGTTGATTGGGGCCAGGCCCTAGAGCCAGCTGCCTGCCCTGGCTGAACTGGATTCAATCAGTGTTCTAGCGGGTGGTGCAGACCCCTGGGTTAAAAAGCCAGTTGAAGAACTCCAATGATGTCTGCCAGTGACTGTGTCAGCATGCCTGAACTAGGTAACAATAATGTGTGTCACCAATGTTTCAGTACCACAGGAGGTGGTCCAAGCCTGGGGAGGTCTCACTTCTCACCAAGATGTGCCCATAGCCTATCAGGTGAGTCTCTTTTCACCAAAGGATTGTGTTTTCTTTATGGTGATTTTAGGTTGCTTTCTGGAATGGGTGAATTTGTTAATGGGCCCTTTAAAAGCTGGTTTTTATTCCCTTATGTCCAATAACTTTTCTAGGGGTATTCCCTATTCTTTTTAATATCCAGTAAAGCCAGACATTAAGACACTTGTCTTGGTTATGCTGAGTTCAAAAGCTGTTTATTGTGGTAATGCTCCCTTGCGCAGATCTCCCACTCTTCGGGGAAGGCTTTGTACCTTAAGATTGCTGCTGCCTGGCCATGAAGTTCCATGGTTAGAAGGTGGCTTTTTTTCTCTCCAGAAAGGAATCTCTGCCTCTTCCACTGCAGTCAGACTGTGCCTTGTTGCGTGGGTCCTTTTTATCCACTGTTCAATTGTCTCTCTGGGGTGATTGTTTCAAGAGTAGTTGTAAATTTGTTGTGTCCCTGAGAGTAGCTGAATTCAGAGTCCACCTACACTGCCATTTTGAGCAGAAATTTTAAATATTTCCTTTTATCCATTAATTAATATTTCCATTTACTTTTCCCACAGAATTCTAGCTAAATGTAATGTTTTTAATTGAATTATTTTATTTAATATCTTGTTATGCTGTTCTCCAACAAAAGAACATATTTAAATTAAAACTTTTTTAGTGTTAACATTTTTTTCTCTTTGATTTAAGATTGAAAGCAAGAAAAGGTAAAAAATTCCACATATACTTCGGAGATCAACATTTTATCTGTAATAAAAGGAACATATACTGAAAGTAAGTTTGTCTGTTAAAGCTTTTTCAGATTGATAGGCAGAGCATTTCCATTTCCATTTTCTTAAAACACTATGAATCCGTACTCATTATTTCTTGGGTGAATTCACCTTCTGTTTGTAACTCATTCAGTCATGACTCATTGAGTCATCACTGCCATGTAGTTTCAAATTTACATATAGGATAAGTAATGTACTCAACATTCCACGAATGTACTTTCTTATGGCCTACGCTTCCTGACGGCCCAATCTTGTCTTTAGAATATTCTTTTATTTCTCTTTCTTTTCCAAAAGTCAGATCAATGACCAAATCTATGAGAAGATTTGCTTATCCGCCATCAGAACTTTTTTCTCTTTTGTCTCTTCCTTCTTTTGTGTCTTCTTGCTAATGCAGCTTTGTACTAGTTGTCCACTTTGGCCATTGTGGGTATGTAGATAGGAGAATAAAATCACAATGTATTTGGAAATAGAACCTACCAGTAAAACGAGGTGCACACTTCATTAACCTGTCACTTCTCTTGAATTGAGAGCATGTTCAAGAACAAGCTCCCCCCCGCCAGTGCTCTACATGTCTAATTCTCGTAGTTTTGTTAGAGTTGTCATAAAGGTTTTATGGGTTTGCCTGATGTGAGTGGAACAAAGAGCACAGCACAAACAGATTAGACACAGAGCCCTCTGAAGGATTTGCCTGTGAGAATTCTTAGTGCAGATTGTCCAAAATTCAAAGTTATCTCCTTGCATGATCATTGGATATTGTCAGGCTCAAACATTAAAAGTGAGGCCAAGTCAAAGCCTGAGTGACTCAAGTGGTAAAGATAGAAGGTGTCAATTGTAGATTTTAAAAATTTTCTTATGTGTATAGACAGCAAAGAGAAAAATAAGCAAAAGTTGCCAGCTCCTTATGATCCTTGTCCCAAGCATTAGAAAAGACAACACCAAAGCAACAGGGGCTGAATGACGACATTACGAACTGTGGAATACTCTGTTGCTGTGGAGCCAATTCTAGACTGCAGCTAAGTGATTCTTTATTCTGCAGCTCCAGTGTGAGAGAGGCAAGGCTGGAAGTGCAATACTTCAGCAGAGCCTGGGAGTCAAAGAAAACTGTCTATGACGGTCTCCAAGGGGAGATATGGAAGTGAGCTAAAGGAGGCCTCACAGCAGCTCTTTACAAGTTTCTCATCCTCTTGTGCTCTTTCTGAAACATAAGGATCATAAGGCATTCTGCTAAGATTCCAATTAGCAGTAGTTCAAAGATTCCAAGTCTTTGTCTTTGTGGCCTATGTAGATGTGTACAATGTCAACAGGGTGCCATGGTGGCACTTTACCCTTCCAGACAGCAGATGGACTGGAGTTCTATATCTAAGCAACGTGAGAAGTCTGATTCAACAGTATCTCAAGACATTTCAACAGATTTTCTCTCAAATGGTCCTTCTTTAGGCCTACTTGCCTGGCACCTCCAGGCCGTTCCTTCCTTCGAATTCCATCTACCTTACAATATTCCCCAGAGGCCTCCTAGCTTCTCTCTCTTTCTCTCTCCTTCTTATCAATTTTCTCATAAAGTGTCTCATGTTTGTATCACAATAGATTCTGATAGCTCTCTAGAAAAAAAATAATGATCCATTAAAACTAAAAACCAAAAAATCTTTTTATGTCATTAGTAACTGAAAAGATTGATATGCTTTCCCTACCAGTCTTCAAAGACAACCTGAAGGAGAAAGTGTTGTCTTAGCCTTCCCTTATTCTCCAAAATTTGTATCACACTTACTGTAGTAAAGGAAAAGAAAGGGGAAAAAAATAGAATAAAATAAAGACAAGGAGAAACTACTTTATTAATATGTTCAAATATATTAAATTAGCATACTCTTTCTCATACAAAATTTAGTGATGGACTGAGTGATAATAAAGGATAGATGTAATGAGGGAGAGAGAGAAATCAAAGAGGAATTCATCTTTCAGATTTAAACATTGAATTGACCATCTTGTCACTCACTCATTCATGCAAGGGATATTTATTTATTCTTCACTATATGCCAGGTGCTGTTGTAGATAATAGGGAGACTGGGGTGAACGAAATAGGCAGAAAAATCAGATTGGCAAAACTTAAGAAAGAACAGATTTAGGAGTCAGAGGCGTTAGAAGTTCATTTTGTGATCCTAAGAGTCATAACACATCCAAGTGATATGAGATCAGAGGTTGAGTGTGTGTGACTGGCAGGGAGATGGAGTAATTCCTTTGGCTCTGCCATTCTGCCTCTAGCTCTTCAACTCAGTCAAACAAAAATGACCTGAAGAGATGAGGGCTGGAGGTGGATATCCTTAGGCAATTTACTAAATTATTTATTCCATGCCTTCTTTTATTCCAAGCTTATTTTTCTCATGACTCTGCAATCTTGGCTGTTCTGAAATTGATATTTAGCCATTTGGATCGGGCATTGAGAGTTGATATTTTTGATATTTGAAACCTTGCTTTCTTTAAAAGACTACTATTCTCACCTTAATGGACCATGACTTGACTGGGTTCTTGCCCTGGAACCTCTACTTAACATAAGCGGAATTCAGAAAGCTTAGGTTTTCTGCTCAATTTAAAAGGCAAATATCAAAGAGAAGTGTTTTTCTGTTTCAATATTTATATCTGCTATAAACTCTACTGACTTCTTGATTACATCCTCATCCTCCTGGTTCTAGCAGAGGGCACAAAATGTATTGTGGGTTCTTACAGTGATAAGGGTGCTCTAATAGCATTTAATGGATAGAGCCCAGAGATGCTAACTATCTTGGAAAGGTGGAGGCATCCTCATCAAAGAACTGCCCCATCCCAAAATTCCAGTAGCGTTGTGAAATACAAACGGCATGCTATGTTCTCATTTAAGTAATTCTAACCCATGTCTCCTGTGATAAGAGCTCCTCCCTCTCTTGGTTGTACTGACTCAAGTTTTTCACTAACTTTTCTGGGGGTTGTAATCATTCCTAATCACTTCAAATACAATCATATAGACATCCAGCACTTCAATCTGGATTTATTCAGTGTTAACACTTTAGGAAGGATGCCTCCTATGGACTTAGCACTACACCAAGTACTATAACATAAACAGCATCAATAGATAGCCCTTGTCCAGCAGGTGCCGGAAACAACAGAGACATGATCCAATAATGAAACTAGTGAAATAAGCACAGCAAAACAATTTTTAATAAGTTTAAAACCTAGTGGCCCTTATGCACTCCACTCTAGTCCCCACATGTGTAAATGTAAGATCTATTGTAGATTTCAACAAATAGGAAAACCATCAGGAGATGGGTGTTCACTGGTACTCAGAGTTGTCAATATCTCAAAATTATAAATTTCACAAAAATATCTGGCTATTTGTCTTCTTTTGGAAATAAAACAAAACACAAAAGCAACAAAAGTGGATCTGCAATATAAGTCCAGCTTTACCTCTTGGCAACAGTTAGCCAGAGATAAGCTTCAGCTCTCTCCTTTAGATAATCCGTGAGTCTCCAGTGTGCCACGGTCCTCCTACATCCGGCTTCATTCACATGTGTGAGCTGCCTAACTCTCACAGGCATTTCAATTTATACCTGATCTAGAGCTTCAGAGATGACTCAACACTTTTCTTTGTCATTCATCAATACTTTCGGTTAATGTATTTCTCCATAATTGTTCATAAACTTTATATTTTAGTCTACTTGCATATTACTATTTCTATATTTTTCTTGTGTAACACCTGTTGGTTAAGCATTTACTTTATGGCATATATTATGTTTCATATACTGTAAATAATTTAATATATGTGACCAATTGGTTGTGAGTCACTATCACCTGACTGATTTCACAGTTTTGAAAACTGAGAACTAAAGTAACTGGTCCTTTTGTCTGAGGTCACGAAAGATGTGATTGAGCAGAGATTTTATCCCAAATCTGTCTGACTCCAAAACCTAAATCTTAGCAACGAATCTGCCTTAGTTATTATATATGATTTAACTTATTTTTTTGAGATATTATAAACAACTTGCAAATCAAAACTGCCCATCTTCAGGTGACTCAAGATGTCTAAAATTAATTTCTTGATACAATAATAAAAGCCTAAATATCAATACTAAATTTTACTTTACAAAAGTTATTTGATTTGTAATTATTTTAAACCTATGTGTGCTTCAAAGGAGAATAAACCTAGCATTTTATGATTCCCTTATTAGATATAATGATGCCACATACTCCCTTTCTTCATTCAACAAATATTGAACACCTAGTTTATTAGGCATTGCACTAGACACTGGGGGAAAGGCATTGAACAAAATCCTTAAAGAAATTAAGTTTCAGTTGAAGAAATAGAAAATGAGGAAAAATAGCACCTAAATACACAATGAAATGTTCAGGAGCCCTAAGAGGTATGAGCCAAATAAAGCATGGTTGTGATGTTGTAATCTCTTAGAATGTGTGGTCTGGGCAGGACTCTTAGATAAGGTGACAGCTGAAAAGAGACCCAAAAGAATCAAAATCACAAATGTCATGGAACCCTAAAACAAGACATTTTAAGTGGTGAGAACAGACCTCCCTGAAAGGGGAACATACTTAGACCATTAGAGCAAAAGTCTGGGTTCAGTGTGGCTGAAGGGGCAGAATAGAAAGAGATCTGATCAGCCAGGTTGCCTGTGGGGAAAATGTGTTATTGGTGCAGGATGGGATCTTCCTTTCCGCTCCTGATAGTTTCTGCTGAGGGTGGTCCTGGATCCCTACTGTCCTCTCTGCTCTGTGTCCCATGAGCCACAGGTAGTAGGAAATATTTTTCTGATTTATTTGTTTAGAATAAGATTCACATATCTGTGGTGATGGATAAAAACTAGACTATTGGTGGTGAACATGCTACAGTCTACACAGAAAATGATACATAATAGTGGATACCTGAAATTTACACATTGTTACAAGCCAATATAACCTCAATAAAATCATTACCAAAAAAAAAAAAGAAGAAGATTCTGTGCACCCACTAATTGTGTCTGTCACTCTCCTTTTGTTTTTTTGGAAAATGGTAGCTGCCGTCAACCTGCCTTTTTCATTTCTGTATTCCAGGAATAAAAGAGGAAAGTTCTGCTCAAGTGGGATGTGGATAAGAGTGGGATGTTGTAGTTTTGGAGAGTCAGCTCAAATATCAATGTCAAAATTCCTCTTACTTTTTCAACGTATGTATGATGGGAAATCAATGCAGATTTCATTTTGAAATGATCATCTTAATCAAAATTATTGACTGTGTAAAATATTCCAATAAAGGAACTCAGGAGCTTGCTAAGGGCACAGGATCCCAAATGTGAAAATATAGATACTCTCTGATCTGGCTACCACATAATGTCTTGGTAAGAGGTTAAATAGTTACTTTCTTTGAAATAAGATTATCATTATCTCTCTACCAATGGGTTGAAATGTAGGCACTAGCTCTGTCTACCTGTAATAATTTTCTCTTCTTTAGAGCTTTAGAGCAAGAGCTCTCTTTAGAGAAAACTTCGAAAAATTCAGGGGCATAAAATGCCCCTTTTCATGTTACATAAGATTCCATCTCTTTGTACTACTTAAAAGAGAAGATACTGAACATAGATCCAAACTAACTGTGCAGGAGTTCATTAATTCATGAACTTGACTCCATATAACTTCATCATGTACCCATCTCAGCCAGCTTTCTAAGGAAGAGGAAGAGAAGGGTCTTGTCCATTATATTTTAAACAATAAAGCCAGAACCTACTACTGTGTCTGGAATATTTAACACATTGTTGCTGAATGAATCAATATTATTGTGGGTTTGTATGAGAAGGAAATCTGGTCTAGCATCTGTTTCATTGTCCTAGTATAATGCATGCATAATGATCTGCATATGGAAATGAGTGGCAATTGCACTTTGTTTCCTGAATTTTATCTTTAAATTGTAAATTTTATATGTAATATTAATATTTTATGCATTTTATAGGGATCCGTGGGTACATTAATTTTTGACAAACAGCAATCTCCATACACATTTAGAACATAAATTTTGGAAGAATGGCTCCCTTAGTGCTGCTTAAAAACATCTCAGTGGTTGACAATAGGAAGCTATTTCCCAAAGCACCTTTAACCTAGATTCCTTGTCTATAAACACAAAAGCAGATATGTGTAAACAGATTCCCCAAAAAATTCAATTGAAATGTTTTAGAAGAACAAGAATAATAAATGTCTTAGCAATAAAAATACATGCAAATCAGATTTGAAAGCAAAAGACCATGTTGCAGGTTGTAGTCTATCTTGGCAAGCCTCTTTGAAGAAGTGAATTCATAACACCAATACCATCCAACACTTTCAAATTTGATTTCCATAAGCTACCTTTGCTTTACCAATGCATAAAATCGGGATAAAACCTATTTTTCAAGACCCAGGGGAAATGTAACTTCTGCAGCTTTTCCTTCTCCTAGATTTGTTAATATTATCTTTTATAATGCTTGCTTCTATACATTTGTTCGTGTTTTGATTATTACGTATTTAAAAAATTTCACCCACAATATAATGAATTGCTTTTCTCTTTAAGTCCTTCTGCCATTGCCATACTACACTATAAGCTTGCACAGGTTATTGTCAGAGTCCTACTCACTACACTATTCTTTTGCTTACCTTCCATAATCCCAGAATCTTTTTAGAAACAAAAATAAGCTGTTTGGACTTAATAATCTGTTAAAAAAGAAGACAAGAAAAAATTAATGCTAGTATTGATGCTAATAAAATGAAAATAATAACTAAACATTTATACAACTAATAAGGATTGCAATCAGATTTGTAGTGTGAAAAAAGTAAAATAATTACATTCTATATGTGTTAGTCTGACACTACCTCTCATACAAGTTCTACCTTTTTTGTCATTCTTTCTTTATTTGTGTCCCCATCTTTTGTATTCTCTTTTTATCTTCTTTCCAAACCCTATCACTGAGCCTACATTTCTATGCTTGACATTGACATAAAATTGATGAATAAATATAATCTTGTGACCACTCCTTGTTAATGATGATTTATCAGACTAAAAACTGGAATCTATTACATTTTTTTTCATGTCATGAGGAGAATTCTTAATATATAAGGTTGTACAGGAGAAGAATTTGCTACCCTAAAATGTATATTTTTGGATCAATTATTTTTAAGAACAAAAGACTCAAGAAGAAATGTTAACCTTCTCCCCAACTGCCTAAAGGAATTTAAGATAGAAGGACTGTCTGTAGAAGAAGCTATCACAATAGACAACTCTAGGTGTGGTACACAAGAAGGTACTCACAAGCCCATTTTTATCAAAGTTCTCTCTCAAGACTCATTGTCTATAGATGGTCCAGCAAACATTTGTTTATCAACATTCACTTTTACATCTGTATGTGAATTACCTTCCTCCCCTTTGAAGTCCCAAACCACTAACCACAAAATTCTCCTTGTCTTTAGGTGAAGAGGATATTTAAGGTGGTGACATTGGCTATTTTGGTGAGTTACTTAGTTTTCCTGGGTTTCTCCATGTATACATGTTATTATACTTGTCTGATTTTCTCTTATCTTGTCTCATATCAATTTAACTCTTAGACCAGCCAGAAGAACCTAGAAGGTAGAGGAATATTACTAACTTCAAAATATTCACAGAATTAGATTTTGAGGATATTAAAAATCCTAAGGATTTTTTAGCTCTGCCATTTTGTAAAGAGATATAGTAGAGACATCTTTGAGTTGTCCCATTATAGATTTTTAGAACTTTAACCATTATACTGAATTTTAATATAATTCCTTTACTCTATAGAGAAGGAAACCGAATCCTGGACATTTTAAATATCTTATTGTAGATTATAAGTATTGGGTAAGCTAGGCCTAGAACCCTAAGTCTGTTCTTCTGGCTTCTATCCAAATGTCTTACAGTGGGGTTGTTTTGAAAACAGTTCTTTTATGGTATTTTTTCAAAAAGACAAATATGTAGTATAAAACACATTTTAAAAAACAGAAAAATCTCCACTCCCTCCCCAGCAGCTACTTAGAGTGCAGGACTGCGCATGGCTCTGAAAGGAGAAGGAGGAGGGGTAGCTCTCAATGGCAACACCTTCACTCTCTGAATTGCTTCCCCTGGGTGAGAAAGTCCTACACGGAGGAGGCTAAGCAATTGTGGAGTGTCTACACCAAGCTAGCACCCAAGGAGGGCAGATAGTAAGGGCAGAGTGACAATGCCCCCAGGAGCATGCATGTGAAAGAAAGTGCCCCTTTCCCTGCCTGGAACACCAGCTTAGCCAGTTGTCAAGAGCAAGGGACCCCTGACAGAGTTCATGCACATGCCTTTGTAAAGCAACAGTGACAAGCAGGCAATCACAGATTTGCCCTGTCAGCATAGATTCCAAAGGACAGGCAAAGACACCAGAGATCATGGCAGGTTCAGATTACACAGCTCCTGACCACCACTAGTGGTGGCAGGTGGAATCTGCAGCCAAATATTATCAATAGGCAAAGGCACAATTCCACTCCATTAAATAGTCTGAAGAAATATATTAATAATCCAAACCAGAAGAAGAATGAAAAGCACCCAGAAATCAATCCTGAACCACCCACAGAAATTTATAATCTAAATGATAGGGTATTCAAAATAATCATCAAAAATCACCCCAACAAGTTACAAGAAAATTCAGAAAGATGGTTCAATGAAATTAGGAATGAAATTAATGAACAGAGGCTATTTTTCACAAAAGATATTGAAACTATAAAGAAAAACCAATCAGCAATGCTAGAGATGAGAAACATGATGAATGACATAAAATAAAATTTGGAGTCCTTGAATAACAGAGCTTATATCATGGAGGATAGAACTAGCAGTTTTGAGGACAGAAATATAGAAATACTTCATATGGAAGAAAGCAAACTAAGACTAAAAAGTGATGAAGAAATTCTCCAAGAAATATTGAGCTCAAATAGGAAATGCAACATAAGGATTATAGGTATGCAAGAGGGAGAAGCAAGGGAAAAAGGAGCACAAAGCTTCCTCAAGGAAATAATAGCTGAGAACTTTCAAAACCTGGGGAAGGAGCTGGAATTACAAGTAAAAGAAGCTAATAGAACTCCTAATTACATCAGTGTGAAAAGACCTTCTCCAATCCTATATTAGTGAAACTGGCAAAAGTCCATGACAAAGAAAAAATATTAAGAGTAGCAAGGCAGAAGAAAGTAATTTACAATGGAACCCCTAGGAGACTTTCAGTGGATTTCTCAGCAGAAACCTTACAAGCTAGGAGAGTGTGAATGAAATATTCGAAATTCTGAAAGACAAAATCTTTCAGCCAAGAATAGCCTATCCAAGTGAAAATATCATTTAGATATGGTGGAGAAATAAAAACAATCCCTGATAAACAAAATCTGAGGGAGTTCATGACCACAAGACTCCCCCTATAAGAAATGATCAAGAAGGTCCTCATATGTAAAAAAAGAGAAAAGGTTTATGAAGCCTTGAGCAAGGAGATAGAAAAAATCAGAAAATTGCAGCTCTCTATCAGAACAGGTTAGCAAACCTTAATTATAACATTAAAGATAAAAGGAAGGAAAACATCAAAAATAACTAGAGTCTCATCATTTTCACCACAAACTCACAACACAAAATGGAATAAGCTGTGACAACAAACACTTAAAAGGGGCAGAGGAAAGGGATGGAACCTGCTTAGACTAAAGAAATAAGAGGCAATCAGGAAATGGACTATCTCATCTAGAAGATTTTTTTATACAAATGTCACAATAATCACTAAACAAATAATAAGAACAAAGACACAAATGATAAATAAAGAGAAAACTGTGAAAACTAACATGGAGAACTACCAAACTGAATCATCAGTCTGAAATACCTGGGACAAGAAGAAAGGGAAATACAGAACAACCAGAAAACTAGTAATAAAATGACAGCATTAACACCTTATATATCAATAATCACTCTAAATGTAAATGGATTGAACTCTCCAATAAAAAGCTACAGAGAGGCTGGATGGATTAAAAGGTAAGACCCAACAATATGCTGCCTCCAGGAGACACATCTTATCTCAGCTCTAAAGCCAAACACAGACTCATAGAGAAGGGATGGAAGATGATACTCCAAGCTAATGGCAAACAAGAGAAAGCAGGTGTTGCCATATTTATATCAGACAAAGTAGACTTCAAGATAAAAAAGGCTATGAGAGACAAAGAGGGGCAGTATATAATGATAACAAGGACACTCCACCAAGAGGATATGACACTTTTAAACATATATTCACCCAATAAAGGAGCACCAAAGTATGTAAAGCAACTATTAATAAACCTAAAAGGAGATATTAACAGCATCACAAAAACAGTAGGGGACTTTACCACCCCACTTACATCAATGGATAGATCACCCGAAGAGAAAGTCAACAAGGAAATAGTGGAATTAAATGAAAACCTAGACCAGATGGAGTCAAAAGATGCCTATATACAGAACACTCCATCCAAAAAGAGCAGAATACACATTCTTTTCAAGTGCACATGAAACATTCTCAAAGATAGACCATATATGGGGAAACAGGAGAAACCTCAATAAATTTTAAGAAGATTGAAATCATACCAAACATCTTTTACGACCATAATACTGTGAAACTAGAAATCAGCTACAAGAAAAAAGCTGAGAAAGTCACAAGTATGTGGAGACTAAACAACATGTTGCTGCACCATGAAAAGGTCATTGAAGAAATCAAAGGAGAAATAAAAAAATGTCTGGAGACAAATGAAAATGAAAACACACCATAGCAACTCATATGGGATGCAGCAAAAGTGGTCCTAAGAGGGAAATTCATAGTAATACAGGTCCACCTTAACAAACAACAAAAATCTCAAATAAGCAATCTTAAACTGCACCTAACAGAACTAGAAAAGAAGCCAAAATAAAGCCCAAAGTCAGAAGAAAGAGGGATATAATACAAATTAGAGCAGGAATAAATGTAACTGAAACCAAAAAAGCAGCAGAAAAGATCAATAAAACTAAAAGCTGTCTTTATCTTTGAGAAGATAAAGAAAATTGACGAGCTCTTTGCCAGACTCACTAAGAAAAAAAGAGAGAAGGCTCAAATAAATAAAATTAGAAATGAAAGAGGAGAAATTACAATGGATACCACAGACAGAAAGGATTATAAGAGAATACCGTGGAAGACTGTATGTCAGAAAATTTGACAATCTAGAAGCAGCAGACAAATTCTTAGACTCATACAACCTCCCAAAACTGAATCAAGAACAAAAGGAGAATCTAAATAGACCTATCACAAGTAAAGAAATTAACACAGTAATCAAAAACCTCCTCAAAAATAAAAGTCCAGGACCAGATGGCTTCTCTGGAGAATTCTACCATTCAAAGAAGAGTTAATACCTATCCTTCTGAAAATATTCCAAAAAATTGAAGAAGATGGAACATTATCTATCACATTTGATGAGGCCAACATCACCCTGATTCCAAAGCCAGACAAGGACAATACAAAGAAAGAAAATTACAAGCCAGTTTTGCTGATGAACATAGATGCAAAAATCCTCAACAAAATACTGGCAAACTGAATACAGCAATACATTAAAAGGATAATACACCATGATGAAATAGGATTTATATCAGGGATGTAGGAATGGTTCAACATCTGCAAATCACTCAATGTGACATATCACATTAAGAAAATGAGGAAAGAAAACCACATGATCATCTCAATAGATGGCTGAGAAAGCATTTCACAAGATCCAGCATCCATTTATGATAAAAATCTCTCAATAAAATGGTATAGAAGGAAAGCACCTCAACATAATAAAGGCCATATATGACAAACCCACAGTCGACATCATACACAACAGGGAAAAACTGAAAGCCATCCCTCTGAGAACAGGAACAAGACAAGGGTGCCCACTCTTCTGAGTCTTACTCAACATACTACTGGAGGTTTTAGTGAGAGCAATTAGGCAAGAAAAAGAAATAAAGGGTATTCAAATTGGCATTGAAGAAGTCATACTCTCGCTGTTTGCAGACAGCATGGTTTTATACATAGAAAACCCTAATGGGGTTGGATTGCATTGGAAAACTATCAGAAATAATGAACAACTACAGCAAAGTTGCAGGGTGCAAAATCAACTTACAAAAATCAGTTGCATTTCTATACTCTAATAATGAGGTAGGAGAAAGAGAACTCAAGAATAGAATCTGGGGCCGGCCTGGTGGTGCAGCAATTAAGGGCGCACGTTCCGCTTCGGCAACCCAGGGTTCACCGGTTTGGATCCCAGGTGCAGACATAGCACCACTTGGAATGCCATGCTGTGGTAGGCATCCCACATATAAAGTGGAGGAAGATGGGCATGGATGTTAGCTCAGGGCCAGCCTTCCTCAGCAAAAAGTGGAGGATGGGCAGCAGTTAGCTCAGGGCTAACCTTCCTCAAAAAAAAAAAGAATAGAATGTCATTTACAATTTCAACAAAAAGAATAAAATATCTAAGAACAAATTTAACCAAGGAGGTAAAAGACCTATACAATGAAAATTATAAGACATTATTGAAAGAAATCCATAATGACATAAAGAAATGGAAAGCTATTCCATGCACATGTCCTGGAAGAATAAACATAGTTAAAATGTCCATACTACCTAAAGCAATCTATAGATTCAATGCAATTCCAATCAGAATCCTAATGACATTCTTCACAGAAACAGAACAAACAATCCTAAAATTCATATGGGGCAACAAAAGACCCTGCATAGCTAAAACAATCTTAGAAAAAAGAACAAAACTGGAGGCATCACAATTCCTGACTTCAAAATATACTGTAAAGCTACAGTATCAAAATAGCATGGTACTGGCACAAAAACAGACACACAGATCAATGGAACAGACTTGAAAGCCCAGAAATAAAACCACAAATTTACAGACAGCTAATCTTTGACAAAAGAACTAAGAACACACACTGGAGAAAAGAAAGTCTCTTCAATTAATGGTGTTGGGAAAATTGGATAGCTGCATGAAAAAGAATGAAAGTAAACCACTGACTTTCACCACACACAAAAATTAACACAAAATCTATTAAAGATCTGAAGATAAGATGTGAAACCATGAAACTCCTAGAAGAAAATATAGGCAGTACATTCTTTGACATCAGTCTTAGAAGGATCTTTTTGAATACCATGTCTCCACAGGCAAGGGAAATAAAAGAAAAAATAAACAAATGGGACTTCATCAGACTAAAAACCTTATACAAGGTAAAGGAAACGAGGAACAAAACAAAAAGACAACCCACTAACTGGGGAAAATATTTGCAAATCACATGTCCAACAAATGGTTAATCTCTAAAATATATAAAGAACTCACACAACTCAACAACAAAAAAACAAACAACCCAATCAAAAAATGGGCAGAGGATCTGAACAGACATTTTTCCAGAGAAGATATACAGATGGCTGATAGACACATGAAAAGATGTTCGATATCACTAATCACTAGGGAAATGTAAATCAAAACTACACTTAGATATCACCTTACACCTGTTAGAATGGCTATAATCACCAAGACAACAAATAATAAATGTTGGAGAGAATGTGGAGAAAAGGGAACTCTCATCCACTGCTGGTGGGAATGCACCAGGTGCAGCCACTATGGAAGACAGTATGGAGATTTCTCAAAAATTAAAAATGGTAATACCATACAACCCAGCTATCCCACTACTGAATATTTATCCAAAGAACTTGAAATCAACAATTCAAAGAGACTTACACAACCCTATGCTCATTGCAGCATTATTCACAATAGCCAAGATGTGGAATCAACCCAAGTGCCCATCAACTGATGAATGGATAAAGGAGATGTGGTATATATATACAATGGAATACTACTCAGCCATAAAAAAGACAAAATCATCTCATTTGCAACAACATGGATGGACCTCAAGGGTATAATCTTAAATGAAATAAGCCAGACAGAGAACGACAAACACTATGATTTTCACTCATATGTGGAAAATAAACTAAGATATGGACAAAGAGAACAGATTAGTGGTTTCAGAGGGGAAGGAGGTTGTGGGATCGGCCTAACAGTTACAGGGGAACATTTACATGGTACCTGACAAATAGTAATGTACAACTGAAATTTCACAATGTTATAAACTATTATGACCTCAATAAAAAAAAGTACGTAGAATTCCCCAAAACTATCTTTTCAGATATTTTCACAGTCCACGTGTACTATTTTTCCAGTGAATTTTGTTTTGATAAGACAAACTGCATTTTCATGTCACGTGGGAGAGAGAACTTTTCACATTTCCCTCAGGATGGGTCATCAGCTACAAGATACTTTAGATATTGACTTACTTAGGTCCAGAATTCACATCTTGCTATGTTTCACCCTGCATTGATGTTGGCACATCAGCCAGTCTCAGGCTGGCAGTAATGAAGCCTTGCAGAATGTAGAGTATTTGAAAATGATTGGTACAAGGTGTTAATTTAATCAGGAAAAGGGCACTTTTTGGTTGCATTATTATAAGTAAATGAAATTTAAAACATCCATACTAAGGAGGATTACTGTAAGTAGTTCTACAGCACGTGACTCTTTTAAAATTTTTTATTCATTAAATGAGCTTGCTTATGCCATTGAAAGTTCCCTGTGCTTAGGTGAAATTTTTTTAAAGGTATTTATGTGTCTCGATTTTTGGAATACCAAATTCCTTAGAGTTTGTCCCCTAAAAGTAGTCCTCTAAAACTGAGAACAAGTCTCAGACATAAAGGTGAATATGCAAAGGCTGCTCATCTTTATAGTGATACTGACATATGATAGATTTTGCACCCCAGAAACATGGCCACACAATTTATTTGAAGCTGATGACATAAGCATAATAAATCATTCCATAAATCACCATTTTCCAGACTGCCTTTGAAATATTGTTACTGTGGAGGAAAATTCGTGATATCTCTTATCTCATGAATGATATCTCATGAATAAGCGAGTGATTTAAAATGTTTAATCTTAATTGTTTCTCAAATTAACATATTAATTTAGTAATATAAAATTAAATCTTGTAGCATTAACCAAAAACTTTGGAAGTCCCTTGAATGTTTCACTCACTGTAAAATGAATGGATATCTAATTTGCCTGTTCATAGTATGGGTGACATGCTATGATTTTTAGATAATCCAGCAAACTCTTAACAAGTAAATCTATTTTAAGGGGAAGACATTCATTCAACAAATCTTGTTTGCACTCCCACATGAACCAGGCGTTATGCTATGGCCTTAGACAAACAGGAGCACAATATAACAGTTCATCTTTCCTGACCTTGTTGGTGTCTACTGCAGAGAAGGCTGCCTCGGTAGTTTCTCAATAACAACCAAGGTAGGGCTTCCCCAAAAAGGCTTATCTTAATTAAATCCTTACCTTTCTATAGTGAAATTATCTAAGCAGTTGAGCTTGACATATTTCTACTGTTAAAATTATTAATATCTTTATTGTATTTGTTATTGTTCTTTGCACATCTCTAGGGAGATTTCTAAAATTCAAGTAGGCAAGGAGCCAATAAACTCCAAAAATTTTACACACGGTGATTTATAATAAAAAGGTGTTTTTAAGCATTTGCAATAACAAAACAGAATATGGCTGCCATCTCCAGAAAGGAAGATGCCAAACGACAAATAGAGTTGCTATAACGTATGGAGAAAAAGAAAGGAGAACTAGAAGGGGTTCATTAAATCAGGGTGACACGTAGTCTCTTGCTTATCTAGTCCAGAATAGCCCGTTTGTATAGGATAAAAGGAAGGACTTCATGGTTACAGATGCATTTAGGTCCAAGTACAGAGATGGATACTTTTTGTAATTGGTATAAAGTAAAGAAAAAATATGGACTTTGTTTACCCTAATTGGAGAAATATTGATACAAAAAACTAGTGCATCAATATATTCTGTAATTCAAAGATATATGCCATTAATAGAAATGAAAGATACTAAGATGGATAGTTGAGACTTGGGAAAATATTTAGATAAAAGAAAAGCCAGCAAAAACAAAGCATATCTTTGAGTCTTTTTTTAATCTAAGTATAACTTTTAACCCATAAATTCTTGTGTTACTTTTAGGGACCATAGATAACATCAGCCATGTTAGCTCAAAGGCTTTCACATTCACTCTGTACCACTTTATTACTCAGTTACTAAGGGGAATAGATGTGTGATAAAGGAAAAGGGCGTTTGTTAGAACAATTCTATTCAAGTATTCAAGTGTGTGCAAATAGAGAGGATATTTAGGATCATTGTCTTTGAAGAATCTGAAGAAAAATGCTATTTATTCAAAGAAAGTTTAAATGAAATGCTACGCAAAAGGAAACTTGCTTTCTTTTTCTTTCTCGTTGTCTATTTTCCTCTTCCATTCTATCCCAGAGGCTATTGAAGGAAACTCATAGAAAAAGCTCAGACAGCACTGTTTCTCAGATACACGCATATCCACAAGAGAATCTTCTTATTACATTATAAAATAAATACTAGGCTATATATATAGTATTTTTGGAAATGTTTTATGACTTGAAATTAACAAAATAAAACCAAGGAATTTTAAACCGATATAGGTTAATAACCAGAATTAATGACTACAGAATAAATACGGCTTCAATCAGATTCGCTTAAGAAAAATAAAACGATTGGGTTAACATTTTGTTAATTTAATTAGATGATTCAACTAGTGAATTTTAATCATGTACTTTTTGTTTTATTTCTGTCGTTAGTAATCAACTATAGTATTGGAGGAGAAATTATGTAATTTATGTCTTCCTGCTGAAATGATATAGGGGACATTGAGACACAAAGCTCTTCTTTGATGTTTATTTTAAATTCAAATTTAACTGGGCACCCGGTATTTTTATTTGCTAAATTTTGGCATCTTTGATCCTGAAGTTTCTGGTTCCATGTCTTATGTTTCAAATGTGTGCTTTTCTATTTACAGCAAGGTGAAATAAATATACTGGTTCAGAATTTATCAATATGACTTCATAGATGTCTGCTACTCTTAAATACCAAGTTGAAAATAAAGAGGAGAAGAAATCAGAGGTTTTATCCTTAATGTGGGAAAGGGGTGAAATTACGCCTGAGGTGTGAGTATCGGGAAGGGAGGGAGTATAAAATAATATAGTGAACATCATCAGCAGATAGGGAAATAAATGAAGAAGCACAGCTTTGTACATAGACCTTGTGACATCTTTTCGGCAATCTAAACAGAAAAAATATTTTCCAACACCCAGCCATTTTCTCTCGAAAGAAGCACAAGTTCTTTATTTATAAGGAAATCACATTGGCCCTATGTCCTAACGCATGAAAATGAAAATGCACATGCTGTCAATGTGGCCATTAAGTAAAGGATTTTCCCCTAAGTGGAATGCATTTTGGTTTTTTTGTTTGTTATGAATGAACAAATAGGCCTTTGTGTACTGAACTGGCACAGCCAGAGATTACCGCTAAACCTTTTTTTGTGTTTGCAGTACAGCCATTGTGAAGAAGGAAGCTACAATTTGTTTGCATGTCTTTTCCACTTTGAATTCTTTTTTTTCCTTTTTCAGGTTATCTTGCCACTCACAAGAACAATAATGCCAGAGGAAAAGATAGCTTGAATGAGACTGCATGATTGCTTTTCCAACTAAAATGAGTAGGAAATGAAAACACTTTAAATGAAGTGTCTCAAATAAACATTTAATTTAGGAGAAGACAGCAGCCGCATATATACCACCATATCAAATATTGAAAGAGCATTTATTGAAGAGTTGAAAGACTCATTTGTGGGAAAATAAATGTAGCTCTAAAAGTGAGCTGCTGAGAGTAAATATGTAAAACCACACTTAAGCGGCATGCAATTAACGTGAATTTACACTAAAAAAATGAAAAACGTGATGAGATTTTGGGGAATTACATATTTGAACAAGGAACTGTTTCGTTTTTCATCAAACATGAGCCTAGCTGTGCACTGGCTGCTCTTTAATGAGATGTAATTTCAAACAAACTAGAAAGTTTTATGTTTATACACTAAGAAAAGTAGGTACATTATTTTCTCAATTCCTTTCATGTCTTTCTTTAAATATCCCTTCCTTATCTCCTCTATGTGCTTAACTATCTGTCTTTCCAGGCCTAATGAATTTCTTCTTCCTTATTCTCTCCTTTCTTCTTAACAATTCTTGCTTTTTATTGTTTTCCTCACTAAGTTCTCATATTTTCTGGCATTGATATTCTTTTTCATTCTTTATCCATTATTTTATATCAATCTCACCTCATTCAATCCCCATATTTATTTCTAGCCACATAATTTACTTTTGCCATAATCCATAATATCCGGGCATTATAACAATTGTGAAGTTACTAAAAACTATGACCCTAACAGAGAGAAGGAAAATTTTATATTTTTAACACATACAGAAATGGTATTGTCATTAGAGTGCTTTGTAAATCATGAAGCATTTAAGAAAATTATATAACAACTTGCTTTTATTAGAAGTATTATTGGAAATGCTGATCTCATATCACACGTGACTAGAATAACCTTCTAATAGTTATACTATGTACCTATCTATATCTATATAACTATATATAATATATAACTGTATGTAAAATGATTTCAGTCACATATGTATAAGCCAATCAATTTAAAATATAGTTCCTCCCAAACGAAATAGCAAAAGCACAGGTAAATCATAAGGATGTCAAAATGTCAAGCAATTTCTCCTTCTCTTAATAGTGCCATTTTTATCAAATAAGGAGGTGGTTGTCCATAGATGAGTTTACAGAACAAGAACGGAAACTGTCCTGACTGCTTCTAGAGCCAAAAGGCATTAGTATAGAAGTTCCAAATGCTTTGTATCTACTGCCAAATATTTTCTTGGCCAATATTAATTATACTACTTCCCGCTGTTTCAGCATTCAGAAGATCAATTAAAGTTGAAGAAATGAAATGAAAAATAATAAAATGGATTTAGTTTTCTGACTTGATGTTGAAAAGAGAGACCTTCAGTTACTTTTTGCCTATCTTACACAGAATCCTGTCAGAATACGACTTATTTTATTCTTAGATATTTCTAGGTAAATTTTGATATTTTGCATCTATGTGATTAAATTTCTTAAGTCTTTCAAATTTTCTTTAGATTCGTGGTCTATTTTTCCAGTAATTTGCAATGGAATACAAATTACCCATTAAAATAATTTTTTATTCCTTATGATAAAATATAAATTAAATTCTAATTATGAAGCCTAGATCAAAAGCCTATTCTGTCACCTCACTCACTGATTTATTCTTCATTCTTCCCAAACTTTAATCATCTCTATATTAAGCAATAAATATATAAACAAATCTGATAGACTGAAGGACATATTACTGGTAATCAGATTATCACAGTACCAGACATTGAATTTCACCCCATTTAAAACCATTACGTGACCTTTCTACTCTAATTACTTAACTTTGCCCAGCTGAAGTTTGTTACTGAATTGGAGCAAATTTCATCTCATTTAAATTTATTAAAAATCACCTAGTTTATTTAAAATCCCTGTTAGCAGACAGAACATCCTTTTCCACATTATAAATGTTTGAGAATCTGTGTTGAATCTCCTTTTATGTTTCTTTGTATTTTATTTAGACTTGTTTTAAGAGCACACTTAAACATGTAACCATGTCCATTTAAAAGGTCACATTTTCTTTGAAAGGCATGTTAGCACACTGAAGATCCACTCTCGACCACCTTAATAACAAAACCAATATGATCTTCAACAAATAATTACATTTAAGGGGAAAATCCACAGACTATATTAAGATGATGCCATCTACTTCTAAAATTTAGTATAAGTAAATCTACGTCAGAGATACTCCTAGTCCTGTGATCTGATGATGTCAGAGTTTTGAGAGAAAAATATCAAGGATATACTTCAGTATGTAGGGGAGGAAGAAATTTCCTCTACCTGCTCTGGGTTCTTCTGGCCAGAGAATGAATTAAATTCACATGAGACAAAATAACAGGAGAAAATTAAACAACGCTTTATAGCATGTATACATGGGAGAGGCTCAGGCAAGCTGAGCAACTCGCCAAAATGGCCAAAGCCCCCACCTTAAATATCATCTTCAGCTAAAGACAAAGGAAGGTTGGGAGTGGGGGAGTCAGTTACAGGAGATTACCAGACAAGTACAGTAAACAAGGGTCAGGTTATTATGCAGATCTAAGTCCTTGCCTTCCACATTGATAAGAGTTTCTAGAGATAAGGCCAAACTTCCTTCCTGGTACAGAGAGGGAGACACCTTTACAGATGGAGATTTCCTTTACAATGCAAATGTCTCTTAACAAAGGGTAAGTAAATTCTACTTTTCAGAGTTTCTTTCCTGTCTGCAGTTTTTTTTTTTTTTTTAAGATTTTATTTTTTTCCTTTTTCTCCCCAAAGCCCCCTGGTACATATTTGTATATTCTTCATTGTGGGTCCTTCTAGTTGTGGCATGTGGGATGCTGCCTCAGCATGGTTTGATGAACAGTGCCATGTCCACACCCAGGATTCGAACCAACGAAACACTGGGCTGCCTGCAGTGGAGCGTGAAAACTTAACCACTTGGGCATGGGGCCAGCCCCTGTCTGCAGTTTTTTAAAAGTAACCAGCCCCAAATAATCCTCATGCCAAAGAGACATATCTTGGGGAGGCCAATTCCAGTCCCCCACAGTAGACTAGTTCATATTATATCCAGATCTTTAGTCTATGTCTAATAGCACCAATAATCATATTGTGGAAAAAGATGGTGGTTGTTATGGTCTGAATGTTTGTGACCCTCCAAATTCATATGTTGAAATTCTAAACCTCAAACATGATGGTATTAAGAATTAGGGCCTGTGGGAGGTGCTTAGTTCATGAGGGGAGAGCCTTCGTGAATAGGATTTGGATTCTTATGAGAAAGACTCCTCACCCCTTCCACCATGTGAGGACACAGGAGAAGGGACTGGCTGTGATCCAGGAAGAGGACCCTCACCAATATGAGATCATGCTGGCATCTTGATCTTGGACTTCCAGCCTCCAGGACTATGTGAAATAAATATCTGTTGTTTACAAGCTACCCAATCCATGGATTTTGTTATAGCAGTCAAATGGACTAAGACAGTGATCAAGTCACACTTTGCATTTTGAAAATGCTGTCTTTAAAACAGAAAATTTTTAAAATGCTTGCTCCTCAGAGTACATGTGTGCTCTACAGCTTGACACTTCTTTGCCCTTTCTGCACTTTTTGATACAGATATTCACAAAATGTAAAATAGCTGACATTATCACTAATATAAATATAAACCAACACTTTATAATATGAAAAGGCAGATATGTTTCTGGCCTTGGGTCTTATTTTCCCAACCAGAATCCTTCACACCAGGGTCTCGGACCAACTGCGGGACAAGCTCATGCTGTACACACTCTCTCTGCACTCCTGAGGTCAGTCTCTACACTCCTTTTGATGCTTCCTGTGATGTTGGTACTTTCAATAGCACTTGCATTACCTATGACACTGACAGGAGGCCTGATCTATATCTGGCTTCTCTGTTCATAAGCAGGTAAGAAATTAGATGAGGCAAAATCTTGGGACATGATAACCTGTAAACCAAAGCAAGAGATTTTCAGAGTCAGATGCTAATGAGTTCTGTTCTCTATGCTGTCCCATTAAAACAGATTCCTTAGCCTATTTTTCCCTTGTGAACCAAGTTTTCAGAAATAAACAGCTGGGACCCAAGGCATCTGCATAGCAGGACAAAGCTTTTTTCTCTCTCATAGGAAGGAGCTTCCAGACTCTGCCAGCACGGCAGGCTCTCTAGACTAGAGGAACACCTTTTCTTAAGCATTTACTCACAGAAGTATCACTTTGATATTTTATGTTTACTTTTTTATCAAAGACCCCTCAAAATTACACTTACATTTTTAGATCTGGAAAAAGAATGTTGAAGTGATTGCTATTTTATGTTAGGGTACCAACGTCATACTGCAGTTGGCAAAGATAAAAATTAGAAACAGTCTCTAGAATCCCACATTCTGGCCAGTGTGGGCCAACAGCATTAGCTTATGCCCCTCCAGGTCTGTACCTTCAGTGAAAACCAAATACCAGAACTAGGAATTGGTCTCCTAGGAGCCTCTGAAAGGCAAAATCTGTACTTCTCAGGGACCTCCTGACTTGGGCAATTCACAACCAAACTGGGACATAGGCAACATTGCTTCAGAGGTGAAGGCAAACCTCACCAATGCATCCAGGAGTCGAACTCTAAATCTGAGAGAGGAAATGGATCAGAAATCACTAGCACGTGCCACAACTAGAAGGACCCACAACTAAAATATACAACTATGTACTGGGGGGATTTGGGGATAAAAAAGAAAAAAAAGAAAAAGAAATCACTAGCATATAAAGAGATTAGATTCTTGTCGGTAGAGACTCTTACAATTGCTGTAGTGCCATCTTCAAACCAGAATGAAGCCAAAAGTGAGATTATATCCAGGGTTAGGATTCTCCATGTACACCTCAGAGGGAATCTTGAGCCCAAATAACAAGTGAGCATGGATTGGTCTCAGTGTAAGTTGCTTTGGGCCAATAGAATATATCCTACCATTATCGAGCTAACTAGATGCATTTGAAAACTTTAAGTTGAACCACACTGTAAGGAAAATAAGACTGTATCTATAAACTACCTACTTGAAAAATAGTCATTTCACCTGCTCTAAATTTACCTTTTTACTAGAATACCAGTGATTACTAATGCACTAGATACGATGAGCTACTCTGTGTTAAATCTACCCACAACTTACTTTCCCTGGAATACTTTTATTTTCTAGAATACTGGTTTTATAACTAGGTCTGTGATCTGCTGAAAGTCCTGTTGCTTCCTGAAGTAGAAGAGAATGGTAATAATATAATACATTTGACTCAACTACGTACTTTTGTGCTAAATACCAGCATGTAAACCATCTGTAAATCCCTTTCAACACCACCTTCCATATATACCCAGCATCCAGTACTGCCACCTCCTGTGCTACCAGCCTCTTGCCTGTGGTACTCTAATAGCTTCCTGGCTGGTCTCTGTTTCCACTTTTGCCATCCTCCCTCTTCAATTCTCAACACAGCAACAAGATTAGTTCTTTTAAAACTTAAACCAGATTACAATACTCTTATGTTCCAATGCTCCAGTGATTCCTATTTTCACTTAGAGTTTAAGCCAAAGAGTTTACAACTAAATGCCTGTGCGAATCTATGCAATCTGGCGTCTGACCTCATTTCCACTTCTCTCCCTCTTACTTTTCTGCTCTAGCCACACAGTCTCCTTGCTGTTTTAAATATTCTCGTCTTAGACACTTTGCCCTCACAGTTCCCTTGCCTAGAATGTTCTTCCCTCAGACAGCTGCATGACTAAGTGCCTAAACTCCTTCAAATTTTGCCTGTGTCACCTTTTTTATGAAACATACCGACCCTCCTATTTGTCACCATTTCTTATGCCTATTAACTTTTTCTGTCTTTTTTCTGTAAATGCTTTCAACTTCTAACCTATTGTGTAATTAGCTTTTGATTTTGATTTATTGTTTATGATCTGCCTTCACCTACTGTAATGTAAGAGACAAGAAGGCAGACATTGCCATCTCTTTCTGACAAATTTCAAGCATTCAGAACAATGTCTCACACATATTAAGCATTCAAATAATCATTTGCTAAATGAAGTAATGACATCAGATACTACATTATCTACAGATATAAGAACAGATACCATAAGAAATGTTTTGATTTATAACTTCAAAAATTGAGAAATTTCTCACCATTGTGTGTGTCTTTATGTGCATGTGAGATACATATTGCTGTGGACTGAATTGCGTCTCCCCTAAATTCATATGTTGCAGTCGTTGTGACTGTATTTGGAGAAATGACTTTAGATGATGTTAAGGTTAAGTGAGGTTATGGGGCTGGAGCCCTAATATAATAGGATCGGTGGCCTTACAAGAGGAAGAAGAGAGAAAGCTATCTCTCTTCACCATATGAGGACACAGCAGGAAGCCATCTTCAAGCCAGGAAGAGAGCTCTCACCAGAAACCAAACCCTGCTAGACCTTGATCCTGAACTTTCCAGCTTCTAGAACTGTGAGAAAATGATTTTCTGTTGTGTAAGCCACACAGACTGCGGTATCTCGCTATGGCAGCCTGAGCTAATTCATACATATATGCTTAGTGTGTGTGCTTACAGATTTTGAGACATTGTCATCAACTGATCTTAATTTGGTAGCATTTTTGGCCCAGTATTCAGATGTTTTCTAAGAGCATTGCTTGAGGACTTTTTTGAGATAGTAGAGTGTACCAATTTTAGCCTATCAGAAGATCATTTTAGTTAGGCTATTTTTGAGTCTGGAAAATTCATTATACTACCCAATAGAAACTTATAAAATCCCCAAAGAAACTCATACAAATGAAAATATACACATTAGAAAGAATAGAATTGTTGCCTTGAGGAAAGGAGGGATGGAGGATATCGTGCTAAAAGGGGACAGATGTATAAAATAAGAAAGGTATCTGCACAGACTAATAATAGTAATATGCCAGGAAAAATAGTGTTATCTCAATCCTCTTCACTTGAGGTTAAGCAGTGCATTCGCATTCAACATTTTATTAAACATAAAAGCTTTCAATCATTTTAATAAAATTTTAAGGACTTTATGTTGGGAAAAGCAGTCATCGTGAGCAATACTTGTGAGACTGGCTTAATTAGTACTGCATTTCTTCACTTCAGGTAATACTGCGTCGTTATGCTTTCTTATCCACTGAGAGGATAGGAACATCCTTACAGCACTTGACTCTTCTCTGGACCCACTCACCATTGCAACTTTGCAACTTTTATTCTGGGTGGTAACTGTGATGCCAAATATGGAGGGAGGAAGAAATGAAGGGAAAACATTTAATTGCTGTTTTTCATCATACAAAGATGCATGCCCTCTCCCTCTCCCCTTCTTCTCCCTCCCATGCTAAACATTGTAACCATGAGCAAAGGGAAAAAGAAAGGCAAGTCCTGTTTTTATTTTTTCTTCTCTTAACCCCTTTAACCCCTTACACCCATCTTGTTCTCTACTCCAAACCTACATCATTTTTTTTTTTCTTCTTCTTCTTCTCCCCAAGGCCCCCCAGCACATAGTTGTACATTCTAGTTGCAGGTCCTTCTGGTTCAAATATATGGGACGCCGCCTCCGCATGGCCTGATGAGCAGTTCTAGGTCCGCACCCAGGATCTGAACCAGTGAAACTATGGGCTGCTGAGACAGAGCACAGGAACTTAACCACTCGGCCACTGGGCCGGCCCTCTAAGCACCATTGTTTAAAGGGTTAATGAGGACAAGCGTATAAACAGTGTAAAGTGTAAGAAGAGGAACAAAGAGCAGAGTAGAGTAAGATTCTGATTACCTCCAGCCTCTGCTTGCCAAGTGACTAACATCGTATTTTCTCCTTGACCCCTGTATTAGGTAGTTGTTGCAGGGGTTGTAATGAGTCAAAAATCCCAGTGGCTTAATACAATAAAAGTTTATTTCTCAGCCACATAAGGTTAATTTCAGATGCTCTAGGTTGAGGAACTCATGGCTGAACTCCAAGGAGTGATTCAGGAATCCAGACTCCTTCCAACTTGTGATGTCACCATCTTTGACATGTGGGCTCCAATTACTCAAGGGAAGGTGAAAGAGTGTAAGGGTGGTGTACTGTGACCCACGGCACTTAACTTTACATTCTATTGTCCATAGCTGGTCTCACATGGATGTAAAGACACAGAAGCTGCCCATCAACAACTCCATAGGTCCACAAGCGTTAGATATCATCCCACTGGTCATCTATCTCTGCCACACACCCCATCAGTGATTAGCAGTTCTCTTTATTTCAAGTGCCTGTCTATTTGTTGACTGTTTATTTGTTCCCAGTCTCTTTCTTCAATCTACAATTTATACATAAGCTAACAGCTCCAAATGAAACAGTCCGTGATCTTGAATGTTTGCATTGCATTGAAGAGATATATGTGTAGGTTTCAGTTTAGGCTCTGAACATACTTCTTCAAAGAATTATTGGTGAGTAAAATTATTTGGTTTTGTGTCTTTATGAGGACAATAAAATACATCAGGGACCTTATTGACCAAATAGGATTTTCTGGAGAGGAATTAGAGCTAAATAACCTCACGTAACGATAATTATACAGAAAAATGCTTTCAGTGAAAAGTTATAATTAATGTTAACCAGAGTATATAAATTGATTCCTGCACAAAATAATATTTTTTGTAGGAGGATTTAAGTGGAATTATGTAGGGTCATTATTTTTTTTATTACAGAAGAAAAGCGACAGCTGTGAGAACAGAACTGCTGCAGATACACACGTTCTTTCATAAGGTAATTTTTTAAGGTAATTTTTTATTTGTTTTCTTTTTATTTCCCTTTGGAAGAACAGACATTAGATTTTTTTCCTCATAGACACAGACTTTAGTATTTTATCTTGATAATCCCAGGCCTTGGCACAGGGTTTGGCATATCTTTGGAGCCCAAATGCTTGCTAATTTGAGTTCCAGGGTTGGAAGAAGGATTTTTCTTTCTTTCTGTCATGAGGAAAACAGCTAAGAGCTGCCAGAGAAAGGTCATTGATTTTCTTGGATATAATAGAGAAGAGCACTCTGGATCCATTTCTCTGATGAGGTGTACAAAACTAACAGGGGAAACTGACTCCGTAGTCAGTAAAATGACTGTAGAGATTATTTTAAAGGGGATTCCCTACGGAAGCGAACATAAATTTTTTGTTGTTGTAGCAATGTAGAAAGGTACCAAATTCATGTCATAAATAATAATTGAGAATTCATTAGCAGAAAAATCTATGAGCTATACCACTTCCCTTTTTTTTTTAATGTATTGTGGCTTTGGTATTTTTATATTTATTTCTTCTGATTTTATCTTATTAATTTACTGATAATTGTGTAAATTATTTTTTGTTCTTTTTATAGGAAATATTTGATTTCATATTTCTGCTTTTTAAATAAATTCTATTTCATCAGTATCCTAGACTTACTTCTATTATATTGCTCATTATTTAGAGCTTATTTTGTGCCAAGTATTGGAGACTGAAAGGAAAAAGTACGATTCCTCAGTGAAAGAGGGAAACAAAAAAAAATAATACAATATGATAAGAGCTTGAATATAGTACAATAGTGGCATATAAGAGCTAGATTCAACGTGGCTGGAAGAGGGAAGTAATGTTTGAAAGTAGGGAGGAAGATGTTGCAGATGGAGGAAAACATGTGGAAAGACATTATGTCATAACTTAGTTAAACATTGTACATAGTTCCTTTTTCGTTGTTCGTTCATTATTTGTTATCCTTAACCAACTGAACTCATTGGGGGTCCACTATAGGACTTATTAATTTATGAAATCCTAGTGCATCAAAGTATCTGGGTTGACTCATATTCGTTTCTCAGTAAATGATTATGGAGCTCTTGAACTGGCAAAAAGAAACCGCCTGATCCATGCTGAGGTGCCCCACGATCTTCTGGTGGATGCTCCCAGAACTGTGGGGCATTGTGCTAACAAGTGTGATAGAGAAGTGACATTTTTTTCCCCTCAATTTACGGTTATTGAGGACTTAACTATGAACCTTGTTAAATGGTTTCTATATATAATATCATTTAAACTTAAAATCTATGTTACGAGGTAGGTTCTATTGCTCTCTCACTTTTACAGATAAAAAAATTGAAACTGAAAGCAATTAAACAAACTGTCAAGGACATGCACGCCAAATCTGGGCATAGAAAAAACAGTTCAGACACCAGACACTTATCTCTTAACTATAACATTTCTGACTCTACTTTTTTCTCTTTCTAAAATCATTTTTCCTCATGGTCTTGTATTTGTTAGACTTTTATTGTGTCATATGTACTTATTCTCTCAATTTGATCCAATAATTAGGTCTATACTAGCAAGCATGGCACAGCTTATGACTCAAACTTATTATATGGCCTAAAATATGTGCTCAGTTGTTACATAAACTAAAATAAATATTATTATAACTTGTGAGCTGTTTTTACATGCATTATCCTCAGTATTATGTGCAAGAAATATGCATAGTAGTTAATATTATACCTACGTCATAACTGAGGAAATTGTAGAAAACTAGTTGTGACTTTCTCAATGGTAAAGTAAGAAAATAATATAAAGTAGCTTCAGGAGAAAATGAAATAAAATCTATCATTTTTGGTGATGTTTATTTTATAATTGGACCACTGGGTAAGAATACATCAAGAAATTGGAAAGAGTTCAGAACCAGCAATTACAGAGCTACCAAGAGTGTGTGTGTGTGCATATATATGTATACACACACATGCTTGCATTTCACTAAAATTGTGATTAAAATTTGCTTAAGGTTTAAGGTCTTCTCTCCTTTGGGCTTGTTTTTTTTTTTTTCATGTTTATTCACATTTTGGAAAATATTCTCACCTTCTGTAATGCACATAATTAGAGTTTCTAGCACTTACTGAGTCCATTGCTCTCTGAGAAGCCCATTTCAGATCCTCAAATCTGATAGTTCCAGGATTAGATCAGATGTGCTTCCCAAGAACATTCAGTCACCAAGGAGTAAAGGTCATGGAGTACAAATATTGCTACTGAGGAAACAACCCTCTGTATGGAAGGAGAAGTTCCCAGAAAAATAGAACCCAGTCATAGAATCAGTTTCTGTGGCATTTTATCCCTTGACTGCTCAGTGCACACGTTTTTTTCCTCCAAATATGCAATTTTGATGATAAAAAATTCTATCAAAATATAACAATTTTCAGTATACTGTCAAAACCACCCTCTCCATTTTTGTGAGGCAGCTCAAAATCTGATCAAGCCATTGAATTCACAAGCCATGATATAAAGCTATTCTTCTCTAAGTCCATGACGTTAAGGTGACTTCCATATCTCCAATAGTGTATTCTCACTTTTTTACAGGTATGACATTTTTATTCTGCAGAATATGGACACTTTAATAATCCTAATATAATCCTTAAAAATATTAAAATGTAGCTTCCAATTAAAATCAAGAATGTACTGAGAAATAATTTCACATTGTAGAGTGGTCAACGATCTAACCTGTGTAATACTTCCTGTTTTAGATGAAAAATAATGTGTATGATAGCACCAAGTTTCAAGGCCATCTATTTGACTCCCTTGGATTGTCATTCTGGCTGCCATAATATAGCTTCCTTTTTGATGAGCTCCATGGCTCAGGGTTTTTTAAGCCCATCTGCGAGAAAGTAACTGGGGATACATTCTGTGTGTGAGTGTGTGTGTGTGTGTGTGTGTGTGTGTATGGTGTGATATGGTGAATCTTTATCTTGCTTTGAATCATCTATCAGAATGCTCTGAGTTTAGTTGTTTTTGACAGTGGTTTGTTTTATGTTTCATTCCCTTTTCTCTTTTGTTTAGCTGTTTTCCTCATTTAAGGCTAACTAAAATTGTGATGAATTACAAAGCAATTTTTTTTGGAGGTAGGGAATAATTTGCTAAAAGCCAATAAAATTTCAATCACATGTATACACTAACTACTCTTCAGCTACTCAATTTCCAACTTGCTAGAAAACAAAATCCAATTTGCCTAAAGGTCAGATACCCATCCTTTTTTCCATCAGCTATCATAAGGAAGGCAGGTCAGGTATCAGCACTGTGGTTGCTGGGACCTACCATGGCGAACAAGTTGGTTGCTTTCCATGAAGAATGGATGGGCAGAAATTTCAGTATATAAATCCACTCAAAGTTTCAATGTTCTATCCACAAAAACTGTATAACTATTGATTAAATGTGCAAGTGAAAGATGTAACTTTGCATTTCCTAGGAAGAATTTAGCAAGAAAACTGCAACACTTTATTTGATCTTACCATTTTCCACTTTTTTCCTCCAAACAAGAAAAATCATTGGGAAGTTACTGAGCACTCTGAAATGTTCCCTATAGTCTAAAAGGGACTTTCAATATTCTTTGTAGAATCGAAGTACAAATGGAGGAAACAAATTGATGGAATGCTGACAATAGGACTGAATTAGAAAGAAATCATGGCTATTTGGGGACAACATAGAAGAAAACGTGTAATAGAAGATTCTGAGAAAACTATCAATGTGATGTATTTCGAGTCCTTAGGACTTTTAAAGTTCAATCCTTGAAGTAAGCTAAACTATTTATCTTCTTTCTTATTCTTTTATCTGTCATCTCCTTTCATCTATATTTTTTCTCTTGTCAAAAATAAGTGCTTTGTTTATTGATGATATAGAGTTTAAACTACCTGAACCCAAAGTGTCCATTGTGGAAAGCTTTATGTCTGACAGCCATATTTTAGCCAATGAAAGAACAATAAAATGATGCCTTTGCTCCCCGTTTTTGCTTCTTGAAAGCCATGCACAATACAGCTTGAGCAATAACCCAGCAAACTTGGCCATCAGTCTGTGCAGTTACTCTGTGCCACCTTCACTATCCTTTGGCTGTCTTTCCATGTACATATCAGAAAAATAATATTAATTATAGGTAGTCTCCTACTTAATAAATTATGGTTCAATGAGATAACGAAATTGTATAGGAGTAGTAAAAATAATAAAAGAGTTCTATAGATACTAACAAGAAAAAAAATCCAAGATATATTGCCCAATGAGAAACAATATAATATGTTGTAATTTTTGTACACATACACTTGTAGTCATTTTTACATATTGAAATATATAGAATTATACGTCATATTTAAACACTGTATATCTCTGGATGATAAAATGACAAGATACTTTTATAAACCTGTGTTATATGTGATTGTCTCCCTGTATTTATGTGTAAATGAAGGTTTATATTGTTGTAGTTCTTTTACTATGAGTGGGTTATACTTTTTGAATCATTAAATAATTTTTAAAAACCGAATTGGTTATAGTTTTTGCAAAAGCTGTGCAATCTTTTCTACAAAATATATTGATATAGAGTGATATTGTTATATATTTGACACTGAAAAATACAAACAAATAAAACAGATTTTTTAATGATTTGAAATTTCATTATATTCATATACTCCCGGTTATAGTATTATAGAATCACATATAGGACAGTGTGAATGAAATTCTTAAAAACATAGCTACATAATTAATTTAGCACCATATGCTGAATTGCAATATAAAATGTTTCAAAGGATATTATGAATAAAATACAACTGTAAGAGTGTAAAATAATCATAAAAATCATCTTTATGTGAATTTAGCTTGGTTAATATTTTGATTCATCCTTCTAGAATATAAACACTTTAGGCTGTCTATTTAGCTATTTCTCATTTTCCTTAGTGAGAACGCTAGAACTTCACCTATTACCCTGTTATTTGGGAATATAGACTATGTCATTTGGAATAACATGGGTGATTTATCTAGTCTGGCATTCTCTGTTCTAAAAATAAATTTTGAAGATCATTCTTCCCTCTGTGCTTATGAAGACAACATGGTTTAGAATTTACAAAAAAGGGTAGAGATTTATCTTAGGCAAGAGTATGCCAATTGCATGTGACATTTATACTCTCAAGCCAGATGGCAGTGGGATGGAATTTGGGTTTTTCTTTTTCCTTTATACATTATTCAGAAGCTAATTCAGTGTACAAATGATAAAACTAACAGCAAACCTGAGTAATTCCGTTGTGTAATCAGACAGCATTTTCAATCAAAGGAAAAGTTTCTAGTCAATATCATTATTACATTATATTTTCTTTAATGTTTTTAATAGTGTTAACAAGCAGAACTTGAAAATAAGTATATAATGCTCACTAACAAATTTCCCATAAGCTGTTATGTAAAATTAATATTGTTTTTCTGAGGAGCTTTGAATCTGCTGATCAGTTCCCTACCTTTCTCCCCTTTCCTGAAGGAAAATAGGCTTTTACTTCTGGGTGTTTCAAAGTCTTTCAGCAGTGAGGGGGCTGGCTGTAGAGACAGGCCTGACTCGGTGTTAATATCATTAGGAACTGAGAGACGCAGACACAATAAGGAATGTTACATCCTTAAAACTGAAACTGGCCCAGAATACATTAAAACCAGGGTGAGAAAACAAGACCATCAGCACAACTTTCCTGAGAAATGTATATTTTTGCCATAATTGTTTAGAGAACTCAAATGACTGGTTACTGTAAAATATCTACTCAGCAGAAAAATACCACTCCAGGTTCTTCTTTTAAATATGCACTTTAGTAATAATATAATATTTTAGAATAGTGACAAATACCTAGTTTAACAAATATAGTTATATAGAATATAACAAATACCTAATAGTAACAAATATAGTTTTTACTATTGCCAGGCATATATTCACTTTTTCAATCTTTAGTAGTTCTATGAAACAAATGCTGGAATTATCTTTCCATTTTAAAGGAAAGGAAGTTTAAAAAGCTTACTCAGGGACAAATGTCTAGTCAGTTGGAGAAGTAGATTTGAACTCAAGCATTCTGGATCCAGAACCTATACTCTTACTAGTTATGTCTTCTGGCCTTTCAATGAAGAAAGAGTATTCCTTTAAGGAAAATACATTTTCAGAGGTAGAAGTCATTATTATCAATCATGGGCTTTTGGGGGAACTAGAGGTCATTTGAGAGCTACTAGAAGCCTAGTGAAAAAAGTATTAGCTTGTTTAGACTAGATCAGGCTCTGACAATGCTAACCTGTAACACTGAGTCTATTGTCATATCTGGAATGACAGCCACTTAAAGAGAATAACGTACATTCTAGAAAATTAGAAAGATACATTGGGGAAGAAGAAATAAGAGATAAATGATGGTGAGTACAATCTAATTTACTATATGAGGAGAGATTCTCTGAAGTAGAGAACTTTCCTGTGATTCTCTGCCTATAGACAGCTTAGCATTTTAGGTTGGATACTTGGTAGAGGTCTTGTTTCTTTGAGGATGTAAGTCGAATATTGCTATATTATGGAAAAACATATTCCATTCAAGTTCCTTTTAAGAGGCACGTAAAGGTTTGAATATTGTGCTTTTTTTACCTGATTGAATTACATTTTGATCACTCACATGATAGGCCATGGTCAGACCAATGACACTATGTACTAGAGAAATTGGGAGGATGTGTCTGTGTTAAACCTAGAACTTTTCATGTTATGGGAAGTATACTTCTGCCTCCCTCACTTCACCCCACATAAAATGTCTATATCCTTTACCTCATCCTCCACACTCTGCTACCCCTGACCCTCCTAAATTCTGACTTTAATTTCATTCCTTACCAATAGCATCAGCCTCCCAAATTGAGGTACCTGAGAATTTATCAAGTCAAATACTAGCTTCTTCTATGCCTTGGTACTCATTCCTATTGGAAAAGATTGAGGAAGGTATTTATTGATAAGAAAACTTGTTCAATTTCATTAAATGTCACATTATGTTATGTCAGCTTTTCCTACATAATTCATGAATTTGAATGCCTTTGAAATTCTAAAAGCTCCTAGGGCTGTAATAGACTATGCCTGTAATAGCCCTAGTTCCATAGGATATCATGTCTTAAATAACCTCTGGATTAGATGCTCTGAAGATTATGAACAAAATAGGGAATATTGTAGGATAAACATTAAAGATCGAATTTAATTTTAAATGTATTAAGATTGAGCTGTTTGTGAGACATCTGGGTAGATGGTGTCCCATAAGTACTTAGAGAAATGCAGTTAGAGTTCAGAAGAGAGAGAATGGCAAGAAAAAAATGTCAGAATCATCTGCCTAAAGATTTTTGTCTCAAGCTACAGGATTTACATGATTATCTAAAGCTCGCATTATGTATTTCTTTTTTTTTTTTTGAGAGGCCGTTAAATAACACTCCTTTTCCCTGTCCAATTTATGAATAAATGGAGAAATAAAACCACAAATTCAGCAGACAAAACAACAAGAGATCATTTTTATGACTAGTAAAGCTAGATTGGAAGACACAGTTTGATTTAAGTGTCAAATGGGCCTGAGGTTTCTGTAATTATACCAAAGTTGCACAGAATACCACATTCAAGGGAAATGTAGAGTCTTAAAAAAATACACTTCTACATTTTCTGTTGATTCAGTTAGAGGAAGAAGAAAAGAATGGGCTGAATTCTCTGTGCCTAGGTGTGTTCCCAATTAGCTCATTTCAGAAATGTGGATCAATTGCTATTATCCCCTCTCCCAATATGACAGTTGACACCTTTTTGCAGTTGGAGAGATGGATGGGGCAATAACCAGGAGGAAACCAGAATCTTATGGTAGAAAGTATAGATTTTAGAGCTAGAAATCTCTGTAATGGGTCAGGAGAGATCCAGTCACTTAAATCCACTCCAAAATCACACGTTACTTAAGATTTTCCAAATTATTTGCTGTTCAATTGTCTAATATGGCCTGATATAAATTCTGCAATGAAATCAAGTGACATCATGAGATGTTTCAAAGTAAAAAGAAGAAGAAGAATGCCATTCATATAGTTATGTTATATATTAACACATTTTCTGAAGAAAAAACAAATGTGCAAAACCAAAACTGTCTACAGGTTACAGCTCAAAAATATTAAATGACAAATAGTTGTCTGACATAAATTTATCTTACATTTGTCTATCAAAAATCCAAAAACTTGAAATCATCCCAATTTCTTATACAGATTAGTTTCAGTTGAAGAGATTTTCAAAGCTCAGGTAGAGTTAGGAATCACTCAATAGTGTAGGGGAGGAAGAAATGTCCCTTTACCCTCTAGTTTCTCCTGGCTGTTCTAAGAATTAAATTGACATGAGACAGAATAAAAGGAGAAAATGAAAAAATTTATAACACATGTACATGAGAGAATCCCAGGAAAACTGAGTAACCTGCCAAAATGTCCGAAACCACCACCTTAGATACCATCTTTGGCTAAAAACAAAAAAGTTTGTTGTGGGTAGTGGTTGGGGACTTCAAATGGGAGGAAGGCAATTCATGTGGAGATGGAAAAGGAAATGTTTGGTAAATGTTTTCCATACCTTGCAAAGACAATGAGACCTGGGAAAAACTTTAATCAAATGGGCCTCACTAGGTTCCTCCCCATCTACCATACCTAATTTATTTCATATTATAGTTATCTATGATGGAGCTCCTTCCAGGAACAGGCCTTCTATCTTAAATTCTTTTAGGCAGTTAGGGGGAAGGTCAAAGTTTCTTGCTGAATCTTTTATTCTTAAAAATAATCAGGCTGAGGGCCAGCCCTGTGGCCAAGTAGTTAAAGTTCCATGTGCTCCACTTTGGCGGCCTGGGTTCACGAGTTTGGATCTCAAATGTTTACCTAGTCCACTCATCTGCCATGCTGTGGAGGCATCCCACATACAAAATAGGGGAAGATTGGCAGAGATCTTGGCTCAGGACTAATCTTTCTCAAGCAAAAAAAAAGAAAAAAAAAAAAGAGGGACTATTGGCAATGTATGTTACTTCAGGGTGAATCTTCCTCACGAGAAAAAAAAGAGAAAGAGAGAAGTGGGTCTCAGAGTGGTCTAGGGAATTGCATCCCATGCAACACACAATCATGAATATAAATTACGTGTAAGACTTTGAATAGGACCTGTAAATATAAATCTAAGAAAAAAATCAAGCCAAAGGGACACATTTTGGGGTGGTCAATTCTGATTGCCACAGTAGCTTTAGCCTTTGTGTTCTTTGCCCAAAAGTTAAACTTGTTTAAAAGGGAGCTCACAAATTGAATTAGTTTCATATCTAATTTTTTATTTTACTCACATCAAATAGTTCAAAGAGTTGATAGAATGCACGAGATTTTTTTCAGCATTGGCTCCTCTAAATCATTTAAATCATCCTCTAAATCATTTATTTCAGGCAAAATTATATTCTCAGAACATAGTGTTACAAAAGACTTACTTCTTTTGATTTCTAATTGAAAACTGGCCAATTCTTTCCTGGGTTCATCTCTTTCGTGTAACTGGCCAAAAGCAAGGAACGGAGCTAACATAGAATACTAAGATTCAGTTTTCTAACGTAGTGAACTTCCAGCTAATTAGACGTGTGCTATGCATCCCCAGTTACTAAAGGTGATAGTTTTACCAAAAATTTTGCCTCCCACTATCAACTCCTCTTATTTAAGCTTTCTGTTATAGCAGAAACCTGCTTTTAGTTGTAACTCATCCATTTATGTTAAGAATAACAGCAACAACAACACACTGCTATATTCAGATGGTGATGATCGTGAAGATGGGATGGAATGATATTTGATGAATCAGTGCTTCTGGTTTTTTTATTTTATATATTTTGAAGCTATATTATTAAAATCTGCAAGTTTATTATTTCTATATCTTCCTGCTGAATTGAAAATTTTTACTGGAAAATAATGAGTCTATCTTTAGATATGTTTTTATTTTAAAGCCTATTTTATTTATTATTGTTACTTATACCAACTTTCCTTTGGTTTATATCAGTATTTTCTTGGTATAATTCTTTTTCTGCCTTTTATTGTTTAACTCTCTGTGTCCTTATAATTTAAGTAGATTTGCTGTAGAAAGCATATAACTTTGGTTTTGAATTCAGCTGACATCCCCATCTTTCATTTCAAGAATTACTACATTTATATTGATTTACAAGTCTATGATTTTACTTTGCATTTTCTATTTGTCCAGATCTTTCTATGCCTCTTTTTCATAGTAGACCCAAACAACAAACCTCAAGAGGAGCTTCTTAGTTTTAAATTAAAGCTAAAAAAGACAGGAACTAAGAAAATAAAAAAACTGGTTGTTTTCAAGAGAGAATTGACCTTACTCTAATAGAGAAGCTATAATGTTCTCCTCTTAAAGATAATTTCAGAGAACATCAACAGTATATAAAGCCTCTTTGTGACTATGATGGCACAGGACAAAAGAGTACTTTATAATAATGTCTGAGCACATACAGAGTTGAAAAGAACAATTCCAGATACACTAACAGCAAGTTTTTTATTCCTTTAGGATTTACAAAGTACTTGGCAAAATCCTTTTACTTTACCTTAGTATTTTTTAGATTTCACATGTAAGTGTTAACAGCGAACGGGGGGCAGAGAAGATGCTGTTCAACAACAAGTATAAATAAGTCCTAGAGATCTAATGCACAGTATAGTGAAACAGGCAACAATATTGTATTATAATCATCAAAGTTGCTAAGAGACTAGAACTTAATGATTCCAATCACTAAAAAGAAATAACTATGTAATGTGATAGAGGCGTTAATTATTGCTACAATGGTAATCATATTACAATATACAAATGTATCAAATTCATGTTATACACCTTAAATTTATACAAATGTTATATGTCAAATATATTTCAATTAAAAGCAAAACACACAAACAAAGAACCTTAGCGTTTTTTCCACTTGGTGAATCTCTTGTTTTAGATGGGAGCCTCTAGGCTACTTTTCAGCTCAATTTTCCTGTTGAAATTGTTTTGACATTATTTCTGTTACATTTCCTGTCGTCTCTCAGATGGATTGAAAAGTTTTATTCTTTTCTACTATTTTTCTTTAATTAGTTTGGAACTTTTATGTTTTTACTTTTCTAATAATTCTTGCAGAAATTTAAATATGCATATATTTAAAAGTCTAAACTTGCATATTTTATCTTACAATTAACATTCTATTAAAGATATAATGTTATTGCTCAGGATATTAAGGCTAATTTAGTTTATTTTAATACACTTTTTAAAATATTTGTTGGCATGTTTTATGTATTCAATAATTAGAAATACCTATTAGTGTAAAACTTTTTTACATATTTATTGCATCTCAGAACGTCTTTTAAGATTATTCTCCTTCTTTGTGATTCATATCTTTATACTTTCTTTTAATGAGTAGGTTTTGGCAGCAAGCTCAGGTTTCCATTAATTTCAAAATATCTTACTTTTACCCTTGCTTTTGTTTATTTGGATATTAAACTATAAGTTAAAAGTGATTTTGTCTCCTAGATTTTTACCAAGTGTCTTCTGGCTTCCTATACTGTTTGTATGAAATCACCTGTTAGTCTACTTGGTGTTTCCATCCAGGTAATCCATCCTTTCTGAGGCTTCTATGAGCTTCTAACTGCCTTAGGTATTCAGCAGATTTACATAGATCTGTCTAAGAGTTGATTTCTTTTGACTCATTCTGCTTGTCATTTGTTGTACTTTCTGGACATGAGGATCAATTCTGCTTGCCATTTGAGGACAATTCTCAGATATTATCTCTCAAATCCTGTATCTCACACATTCTATTTATTTTTGCATTCTGGAACGCCAGTTCAATATCTGTTGAAATTTTCACTTTATCCATCATGGCCCTTACTCTTTTAATACATTTTTGCTTTTTCCCCCTAATTTTCTGTTTTCTACTTAATACTCTTTCAGTTGTGTCTATTTTGCTTTTTTTAAAATGTTGCTTTTAAAAATATGTTATATGGCTCATTTACAGAAGTACTTTTTGGTTCTTTCGAAACTTATTGATCAATTGTGATAATCTCATTATTTTGTTAATTTTTTTTAACTCCTCTGACAAGGCTGATCCAACTTCGTGCTTGCTATAATTTAGGTGGCCTGACTAGAACAGCTGAGACCTGACTTTCATGTTAACTCCCTGCCTGGAATTCGTTTGCTCCATCTCAGCCCCGTCCTCAGTCCTATGTGTCTAACCACACTCTTTCCTGTCATCACACTATTTGACACAGTTATGTTTCAAGGAGCCCCCAGTAGTTTTCAGCGCCCCTCTTTATGGACAACCACCTTCCCAAAGTCTCAGCATCTCAAATCTGAGCTCACGCGTCCCTTCCCTGAGGCATTCTAGCTACTCTTTGAGTGTTTCCCTACAACAAGAGTCTCCTTTTGCCTATTGAAATACTCATTTCCAATAAAGATTCTCCTTATCTGTGTACAATTTTGTTTTTAATTTGATATCTCTTGTATCTTACAGATAAAATATAAATAATATTTATATTCCATTTCTGATTTTCCTCTAATATTTTTAGTCTGAGTTTACAAGGCTTTCCCCTTCTTCTAGAGAAGGGCATCATTAATGATGGATATTTTTTTCCTTAGGCATTTAGTAATTGTTAGCAGTAAATATTATTTTCTTTATAATATTATTTTTAAAAATAACTTGAGATTTATTTTATGAAAGTGAATCATGCTGGAAGGTTTCCAGTTGCTTCTGTCTGGTGTCTGTGTGATCAAGCAACCTGAGACTTCAAGCTCAGTTTTTGAACTGGGATTTCTCAGGCACCATAGGCAGTGTGAATTTTGGCTTCCAGTCCTTCCGTAAATAATGACTTCTGCTTATGAATTCTCCAAGAAAACTTAAGTACATATTCTCATCAGCTCTGCTCCATGCAGAGCAAAAATTCAAACACACTCGTCTCTTTTCTGCAGTTCTGCCGGACTTTTTAAAATTCTGTTTCTCTTTGAGAATAATGCAAAGTCCTCTAGAGGCCCTGTGGAGGCCCTGTGGATCCTGATTTTAGGTCAGAGTGACTACATGACTCTCCATACTGCTAGGACTTGCTCCTGCCACCCAGGTAGGGGTCACATGATATCTAGCTTCCAGGTCTTCAAAGATTGACAGCCACCGTGTTGTAGGGTGTGCCTACTCTGCAACCTTCCTCACTCCAATAGAAGAGCAGACAAGTTGTAAAAGAATTTTTAAAAGCCTATCTTACTAGAATTTTCAGAGAGGTGTTTGCTAAAGAAGCTTTCTCTATTTTCACATAGATACACAAATCCAGAATTGACTGGAAGAGGGAAGTTATTTTCCTGTAGCTGCCTGATGCCCCACATCTTCTAAACTTATTGCTATCTTTGTACATTTAAATTAGATGCTAAGACTTTTCTATGACTAATGGTTGTAGTTCGTTTTCAAAAAAAGGGAAAACATTATCAAAAATTTCTTTATGATAATAAACTCCATAAATTTATATCTCTTGCTTCGTGTTTTGATAGTTTGTTAAGATTCATTAAGATTAAAACTATTTTCATTATATCTGTTAAAAGGTAAACTGAGGCATATTAAAAATTTTAAGAGCTTATCTAAGCAAAAATCAGTTTGAGTCAGGCAGGAGCAAATCATTCCTCTTCTTCCTCAGCACCCAGCTTCCTCAATGGGGGCTGTTCGAGGAGCAAAGAAAGCCTTCAGGAGCACCAGTGAGCAGGCCAGGAGCCCCCAGTGGCACTGTTCTTGTGGCCTGTCAGAAGCCCAAGGACCCTGGCTCAAGGTGGGAGGGAAGCAGAAGTCTGTGCCCTGTTCCAGTGGGTCAGGCACCTCAGAAGTTTTGAGCGACGGCAGAAATAAAGTTGAGTGCTTGCTCCAGGGGAAACAAAAGTCACTAAATTATCTACTGAAGTAACTCCCTGGGTCACGTCCAATGATGCTGGAACATTACCTTCTTTTTTTCTGCCATGTTGATGAAATCATTAAATTATTGGGACACATACTGAATTCATGGATCAGGAGAGCTTTTCCTTTTTTCTCTATGACTACAGAATCTTAAAAATACAGAAATACAGGAACAAATAGCTAAATTGGGGAAAATGTGTGCAATAGGTAATCTAGCAGATGCACAGGAGCTCTGAGGAGCTGTACAAGATGAAAGACGTTTACAGGAAGCGGGGAGCAGGAACAAAGAAGTTATACTAGGCAAAAAAGTGAGTTGGTTCTTGCAAGGTTACTTTCCTATAGGGGATGGCAGGAGTGGATCAGGCAGATTACCTCATTAGAGCTCAGGTGATTCCTGATTGACTGCTTTAAGATCCTCTTTCTGGGGGAGCCGAAACTGTAATTAATCCTCTGTTTGGTTACGTGGGGCTTAGCATAAGTGACTCCATATTGGGCTTGTTGTCTTGTTTCTTTCTATGGAAAATTCTTTTAAAAACCTCAAGGTATAAAAAGTGATGAGCTGAATTTCAGTTATTTCTGATATAGTATTATTTTATCCCTTTAAAATTAAATTATTAGTACTACAATATTACATATATAATTACATAGTTTAGATTTGTGGGATTTTATGCACTGAGTCATATTTTGTAATATGTATTTTTTTCACAGGAGAGGTTTTACAGATTGCAATGTCATCTTCTACTGAAGTCTTGCTAATTTATGAAGATAAATAGAATTGTTTAACCACCCTGAGTGTGTGAGCGTATCAATATATCTATTTCTATCTTTATGTATCTCTCTCTATATATATATATCTCACAGAAATGTATATATAAAGGCAATGCTTTTAGTAATTGTAAATATAGAAGTGACATTTAACAAAAGTCATGCTATGACACTACTTTTGTCATATTTTAACCAAGATCTTAATGCCTGTAAGCTGGTCAGAATCCTCATGGATCATTCATAAATGAAGAGTCCATTGGAAAGATTTTTTTTCCTATTCCATTTTAAGTTCAAGTGTCTAAACAATAAATTGGGGAAAATATGTGCAATAGATATTTTAAATTAAGTCTTATCATCTCTATTAAGGAAGATTTCATATAAGTTAACGTCGAATTACTAGGAAACACACTTAATTCATAGATCAGGGTAACTTTTCATTTTTCTCCGTGGCTACAGAATCTTAAAAAATAAATGCCTCCATACAAAATGTAATATGATGTCAATCCTGTCAGACTAAGGGAAAAAGAGGAAGATAACTTATTTTAGTTAGCCAAATATTTATAAGATGCCTCATAGGTATATGACATTGAATTGAGAGTAACAGGAGTAGAAACATGAATAAGATAGTCACAGTCATCTCAGATGTTATAAGAATTAGGATGGTCCAAGCATAGGAAGAACTTCCTACAGGAATGAATAATATATGTATCCATAAGAGGGCACAGGTAAACTCAGATACTCAAACAAAGGGATGCTATGTCAAATTGGTAAAATCTAGGTGAGACTTAGTAAGAATCAATTTAAATAATTCTTGAACAATTTTATTTTTCCCTATAATATTTTCAAAATAATTATATAGAGAAAAATTTCAAATTGTCCAAATGTGACTAACAAATGCTCTTTTAGAGAATTATGACTGAGTATGTATAGTTGGATTTCTGACTTCTGTAATGACTGCATATTACTTTATATCATTAACTACTTATTTTAAAATCAAATTATGCCCTTTTAAAACTTTAAAAAATGAAAAAGCTCTAAAAATCAAATCCCCTGCTAGACCCCTTCCACTTCTTATTCTTATTTCTCAGAGGTACTTTTAATTCATTTATCTCTATCTTTTACTTAGTTTTCAATTTATTTATATTTTATTTATATGTTACATATTACAAACTATTCTTTGATTTTTTAAAAAAATTCACATAATATCTTTTGTCTAACTACATTGAAATAAGTGATTTAATTTGTTCAAAATCTACTCCCCTACACACTCATTTCTATATACCTGATACAGTTTTATATTATTGTGAAACGGATCAATGACTAGAGTTTACTCCATTTGAAGTAAACATATATAATCAGTAGCTGAGCCATACTCTACCAATTATATCTCTTTTCTTCAACAAGTTATCTCTGGTAAATAAAAATTGTTTCTTTTTTGAAATGTATTTGATTGGTTTCTAAGTACTCATCAGTCATTTTTTTCCTCCAACTCTCTGCCAGAAGTGATAGCACCTACTGAAATAGTTTAACGCATTAAGTAAACTAAAGTTTCCCTTCACGTCTGTGTGTGTGTGTGTGTGTGTGTGTGTGTGTGTGTGTGTGTGTGAGACTTTCCTCCTGGGCTATGCCTCATCTAGCTACCTAGTTCGTTGATCTTTAGGCAGAACTGATGTTCTAAGACATACCTTGAGATTTCCTTTGCTTCTCATCTGTGTTTGAGCTTCATTTTCCCTATCTTGTTTAATTCCCCCATATCTGTGGAGCTTATATTTACTGCCTTTCTGATAAAATGGGGAAAGGAGAACAATTTTTGGTACCCAAATGTCTGGAAAAGTCTTCCTTCTTCTCTATTATTCTTCTATGTATCTATGTTGCTCTTTATACTTTCTCCTTACATCGGCCCATCCCTACTCTCAGATGATACTAACCGTGGTTCATACAACACTAAGAAGATTGAAATAATCAGAAGAAAACCTTCATGAACCTTCTTTAATACCACATTTATCTATCAACCTGAATCTCAGCTCACATACTCTTTATTCTCTCCTGTTACTAAAGATGCATTGTTCCTGTTCTAAGCAAAATCTACCCTCTGCATGATTGCCTAATATGCCTTAGACCCCATTCCATCTCAAGTTCTTAAAGATATTGCTCCGTCAATTCTCCCATCTTTCTTTCATCATCATCATTTTTTTCTCTCTTCTGGATCATTTTCATCAGCATACAAGCATGATATTATTTCTCACATCTAAAAAAAAATTGTCCTGATCTAACTTTTCTTTCCACTACTATCTCATTTTTCTTCTACTCTTTACAGCAAAACATCTTTGGATAAATTTAAAATTTATTTATCTCAACCTATGGTCTCTCGAACCCTCCCTGGTTAGGTATCTGCTCTTATCACTTCAAATTTCCATTTGATAAATTTCCTTTATCAAATCAACAATGACTTCTTCTTGTCAAATGCAATGGACTTACTTTAGTCTTTCCTTACTTGGCCAACAGTGGCATTTGACACAATGGATTACTCTCTTCCTGAAACACTTTTTTCACTTGGCTTCCATGATATTCTTCAAATCTAGCTTTCCTTCTACCTTTCTGGTCATCCTTTAGCTGGTCAGTCTCTTTAGCTCGTTCATCTCCCCAGTGTATAAGTGTGCTCCCAGGCTTAGTCCTTGAATCTTTTCTTTTCTCTCTATGCTCACTCTATGCAATTGTATGTACTTCTCTCATCTTTAAGATATATATTACCAATATATATCTATAATCAGAACTTCTGTATTCCAAACCTACAATTATGAGAACCTTTTTGACAAATTCCCTTCAATGATGATCAGGCATTTCACATGTAACATTTCATAAGTGGAGATCCTGACGGCTCAACAAACCTATGCCTCCTACAATCTTTTCCATTCCACTAAACGGCAACTCTTTCATTTCAGTTGTTCAGATTAAAAATTGTGGCATTATCCTTAATAACCTTCTTGCTTTCATATTCTAAATTCAGTTCATCAGCAAATTCTGAGAAATTTACCTTCAAAATAGCCAAAATTCACCCATTTCTGTTTACTCACATTGCCACCACTGAGTCCAGGCCACCTGTCTCTCCGGCTTGAACTACTGCAGTAGCCTCTTAACTGATCCCCTTGATTCTGTCCTTACCATAGTAATTGTGCTAAAATTTATGTATAAAATATACTCAAACACTTCTGCAGCCTTTCCATTTCACTTGGAGTTTACCCAAAGTCTTCACTATGATCTTCAGTGCTGAACATAACCCCTCCCTCTGTCCTTAGTTCTCTGATCTCGTGTCTGTATCCTCTCTCCTCTTTCATTGCTACAAGCACATTGACCTCTTCCTGTATCTTGAACAAAGTATGTGTATTACAACTTCAAAACTTTTGTTCTCTCTGCAAGTCCTTGGAATGCTCTTATCTAAAACATTCTATTACAAGATTATTCCTTTTATTTCTTTACCTAGAAACCCACTCTCAGAGAGACCTTCTTCTGATAGCTTATCTAAAATGTCAACTCCTCTTCACTATGTACACACTTTGTATTTCTTTGGCCTACTTTATTTGTTGTCCTCTGCACTTATTAAGGTCTAAAATTCTCTATATTTGTATATTTCATTCATCTCCCTTATTAAAATTTAAGCTACATTAAAGCAGGATTTTGTCTATTTTATAATATATTTACCCCTTGTACTTAGAACAATGCCTAAAGCATAATAGGTACTCTAAAATATTGGATGATTACAAAAATGAGTAAATTGAGTTGACGAGTTGCCTCTATATACAATTATAGAATGGTAACAATGGCCCATTACAATTTCAAAGGAAGTGCTTCACTGTCTTCTAAATTATGGTATTGGAGTTAAGAAATACAATGTGCTTGTTTTTTCCTACTCTTTGGATGACTAAAGCCTTTCTCCCGAAATTTGGATGATTTTAGGGCTTTAATCTTAATCTAACGTTTTGCATCAGTGTGGGTTTTTTCTTTGTTTACCCTTTTGTTTACCACTTAGTGGTGGGAAATTTCAATCAAGAAACAAATGTCTTTTAACTCTGGCAAGTAAAATATAATCCCTTGAAAATGTCCTCCGTGTCATTTCTTCTACTTCTTGTTTCTGGAATTCTTATTAACCATGTGGTATAACACCTGCATGAGTTCTCTACTTTTTTTCTTCTTCTCTCCTCTTTTCAATTTCTTTATAGTTTTGTTCTTTAATACAGCATATTTTCTTAACTTTTTGCCCAATACTTATCTTGATTTTTTCATTACTGCCATCATATTTTTATCTTCAAAGATGTCTTTAAGTATTCTCTGAATGTTTTACTTTATACATCCTTTAGAATAGATAGAGGAGCCAGTCCCATGGCTAGCTGGTTAAGTTTGTATGCTCCACCTTGGTGGCCTGGGGTTTGCTGGTTTCAATCCTGGGCACAAACCTACACACTGCTCATCAAGCGGTGATGTGGCAGCATCCCACACACAGAACTGGAATGACTTGCAACTAGGATATACAACTATATACTGGGACTTTGGGGAGGAAAAAAAAGAGTAAGATTGGCAACAGATGTGAGCTCAGGGCCAATCTTTCTCACCAAAAAGCATACCTTAAAAAATGAAAAAGAATAGATAGAATATCATTGTTCTTTTTTTGAGCATGTTAAGTATAGTTGTTTTTTTAAAAGCTCTTTTCTACTTCATAGGTTGTCTTTTTCCATAATTTTTCTTTATTGTGTTAATTAGTCTTCTATAATAGAAGATTTCCTCAATTGTCTAGTGATTCCTGGCTCTCTGTCCATAGTTGAGAGTGAAGAACGCAAAATCCACCAGAACCTCTGTGAGAGTAGACAGACCTTTGGATGGAAACATCTCTATAGAATGATATGGCTGAGCCACTGGCTTTAAATATCTGCAATTCATTAACCCTGATTAATTTCCTAAAGAGAAATCCTTCTTGTAGGTGAGGATGGGAGTGTCTAAACCTCTTAGGAGGAGCTGAGCACACAGAGCTGGACCTCTTCAACTTTCAGAAGCAAGTTTCCATGAATTCACATTTGCACATGTTTTCAGCATGTGTTACTGCCATCAGCTGTGTTTAGTGCCTCCAACATGGTGCCAGTTGTTCAGACTCTCCAGAGAGTACACCTCCAGCCTAGATGCACCAAACTGAGGAAATTTTAGCTCCAGATATATCCAAACTTTCAAGGTTCCCAGTGCCAAAATTCCTGTAAGTTCTGGGAGATTGTCTTGCAGATGGGTTTTTTCTTAGGCAATTTTTTCCTGCCAGCTTAAGTCTCAGCTTTTTCTTTTCTGATAAATCAGTTACCACTTATGCATTTATCACCAGCTTCCAGCATCTCATTTATTTGCCTTTTCTCCTGTGTCTTTCGACCTTGTGAATTTTTGTCCTCCCCTTTCACTCCCCCCTGCTTTATATCTCCTTTCTCTTACATTATGGGAATTTCAGGAGGCAATAGATTAAACCTACGCATTAATCAGCTACATTTTACCAACAGTTTGTATCATTTATAATCAGAAGACAAAATGATTATTTCCTGCCCCCATGCCCAAAAGAAAGCAGTGGTCATATAAAAGAAAGCTATATTTTAAAGTCTGAGTTTAAAGAATTAAAGTTGCATATTAACATATATTGTCATACTTGAACAAATGACTCTGTTCTTTTTTAAAGCATTGTGGTAAATTTTTGTAAATGTTTTCTACTTTATTTAGTCAAGGTAAAGCAACAACAACAACATAAATCAATAAAAGGTGCAAACAAAGGGAAAAAAAACCAGTCTACGTTAGTGTTAGTAATATGATGTGAAAAACGGAAGCTGATAGCTTAAAAAAAGAATTCAAGGGGCCAGCCTGGTGGTGCATCAGTTAAGTGTGCACGTTCCACTTCAGTGGCCTGGAGTTTGCCAGTTCGGATCCCAGGGGAGGACATGGCACCATTTGTCAAGCCATGCTGTGGTAGGTGTCCCACATAAAAAGTAGAGGAAGATAGGCACGGATGTTAGCTCAGGGCCAGTCTTCCTCAGCAAAAAGAGGAGGATTGGCAGCAGTTAGCTCAGGGCTAATCTTCCTCAAAAACAAAAAAAGAAAAAGAAAAAAAGAATTCTAGAAGATCATTTTTTATGGGCCTTCATTATAGATTCTCAAGTGACTCTTTCTCGTCCTTCCCACTCAGAGGGTTACTATAAAGTCCACTTTACAGTAGACTCTGTTATGGTGTTACCTTAGAGAATGTATCTTTTTGTAGATTGGCTCTAATTTTGGGAATCAATCCCATTAATGCATTAATGACTAGGCAGAATTGAAAATTTTAATTCAGTGCCAAATGTTCTGACCATGTTAAACCTAAGTTGGCAAATAATTTTCTTTATATACTGGGAACGATTTTTGAAATGAAATATGAAGGTCCTTAGGTAACTGTGTAAGAGTTTTTGCTCTAAACAAAATCTGAATGTTGTTACCAGTTATAAAAGCATGCTTTTCAATTGCATTTTCTGATGTAATAATCCAGCATACTATACATGGCCTTGTGCTCCATTAACATCATTATGAACAAACAAACCAATGGAAGAAAAGAAAGAAGGATGTAAAGAAGGAAGAAAAACAGAAAAACTCCAATTTCAGATTTTATATGAATTTTTATATGTCCTTATAATAGGACAGCTCATTTCAAAGTGCATTGACATGAAGTCATTTTTATTTTGTCTTTAAAACAAGACGCTATAGTTGGCAGAACATTTAGAATATGTCCTAGTTTACAGAAGTATAAACTTAGGCTCATGAAAATGAATCATTAGCCCAAAGTTATATGAGGAAAACATGGCTAGACTCGTATTAGGTTCAAAGTTTGTCTTTAATTGATTGGTCCAAGGTTTTTCTGCAATGTGTGAATAATCCTTCTACATATTTTAATGTGGACATCCTGTAACTCTTAAATTATAGTACACAGAGGAGAAAGATATGCTTTTAAAACCTTGAATATTCTCCCAGGTTCCTAAATATCCACGTTTACATGCTTAGCAGTTTGGTTTTTAAATATATCAGCTTTAGTCAGCAGCATATCAAGCATTTAAAATATAAAACATCTTGCTTTTCCAAAAAAGGTAAGATTTTAATCCAGTGGTTTTTAAGGTTTCATTAAACAAGTTACCCTAAGTTTCACTTTCTTCTGCAGAAAATTCTGCATTGATTGCCATTCGAGGATACATTAAAAGACAAGGAGAAAACAATTTCCACTAGTCTAGTGACCGAATTTATTTCAATTTCTTTCTTTTTTTTATCATCTGTGGTAGCAGAGACACACCAAGGCTCAATTAGAGGCTGCAGCCTTGGACTAGTCACATCTTCTGATGTGGAAACAGCCTCCTTACAAGATCAGAAGGAAGCAGCCAGCCTTGGGTTCTGATTCCTGTGCATTAAGTCCTTTTAACAAATAGCTGTGGTTCAGACGGGAACTGGGGGAAAGGTAGAACATTTGTTCTAACACAAGCTCTTAGCCTGACACACTTGACTAGCTCTGAGGGACTGAAGAGTCACCAAATGGAGGAACTTTGCAATGTGAGTTATTAGGGCAGCTTAGAAAGGAGCAGCAAGGACAGAAACCATGTCGGTTTTACTGAAGTCCCTGCTTAGCTCCAAAATGCTTTCTATCATCTGAGTGAAAAATAGTTCAGAGGGAGTCAAGGAGATGATAGCAAATAAACAAACACACGTAAAAGGTTCAGGAAAGCATACCAAGATCGACCGAGATAGAAAATCCACTATGTGTGCCAGTGTGGCCCTCTGAGTCTCAGTGAAAAAATGTTTAACTTAGGTCAGCAATTCCATCAGTAGTTTCTATTTTTCTCTGGCCACAAGCTACCTGACATAAGCGCGGTGGAGTCCATCCAAGATTTTTGAAAAGGTAAAACTTGGAAAGAGAGAACTGGCCAAATTCTTATGAAACTTCATTCTGCAGGTGGATTTCAAAAGACTGAACAGGGGGTGGAGGTAAACCTCCCACACTGCATTGAAAAGCTTATACAGGTGAAAGAAAAACACTTCAGTGTGAGATTAAAATGGAACCACTGCTGCTATCTTCGCTATTTAACACCTTCTCCAATATAAGTCATTTAAACTAGTTCACTTTTGGTTACAGTGAAATCCACTGTTTTGGTTAAAAAGAGAGAGAGAGTATTCATGGACTTTATTATATTGGCTTTGCTTTATTTTTTAGCTTTTTTTTTTTGCCATCCCTTTTTTATATGATGTGTGAAATTGGTATTTTTCTCCAAAACTCCTCCTCCTTTTCCCACCATTTTTCTTACCTCAACCACACAAAATATTGAAGCCAGTGTTTGCATTGACTCAATTAGTCAAACCATTTATCTTCAATTTCCATCTGATTTTTTTAATGAAGGATTGAAATTTATAGAAATCAACGATCAGTTTAAATAACCCTCATTCCTAATTTAAAAACTCTTATTGCCAAGGCTACAACCACAAATATTTCTATTATGAATGTTTGCATCACATAATTAAATATATTTGTTTATTACCTATACTATTGTTGTTTACCAGTACAGCTTAAGTGTAATATTTTTTACATTCCTGGTAAGATAATATAGTTTATATTTCAAAACCTCTTAAACTTTTTGGGTGTTTGTTCCAGATGAGGAAAATATGCTACATTAGAAATATTGTAAATGTCTGTTCCACTTCCTTTTGAAAGTTTAGGAAAGAAAATTTATAGTTTTTAATCAATCAGTTATTCATTATCTTCTGTTAACCTGTGTCTATTTTTTAGTACATTACAATGATGTCTTGGAAAAGCTCATTTCAAATATTTGTTATTGTCAGGAAAACTCTCTTTTCCTCAGAAGGACTTTCAGACAGACTCTGATGAGAATAATATGCTTCCCTCTCTCCGAATTCTTTCGTTATCATTAGATAAAAGGGGAGAAATGCCATATTTCCCCTTGGGTTTCTCCTTTATTGTTGTTGCTATTGTTGATTGTTTTTATGTTTTTTTGTGGCTTGCTTTTCTATGGCTTTAGGCATGGCGACCCGTGTTAATTCCAAAAAGTACGCCTCGGCGAGTCAGCTGGCTCAGATGAAGTGACTCCAGGAAGTGAAAACTGTGCATGTTGTGTTTGATGCGTTTGAAAGTTTCTGTGTCAAGATGGTTTGCCCAAGGACATATTTCCCCTCTGTCACTAAGTTGTTTTGCCACACCTGCCAGCCAATTCCTTAGACACATTTCTCTTTGTAGTGCTTTTTTTGAAATGCTTTGCCAAGTTCAGCCAAAGCTTGTTAAACTTCTTAGATTTTTTAAAGCAATCACCCTTTAAGTTGATTTTGTTTTAGAGCAAAAAACTGATATATCATTTGTTATATTTCAGATGTTACCAAGCAAAGTTTCTGTACTTCCCTCGTGACCATGTGAATTCACTCCTCGAATCATTGCATTTGGAAAAACAAGTGATAAATCATAGGACTTTTCTTCCTTCTTTCCTTTTTTTAAATTTACCCTTAAGAAGTCTAATCTTTTAAGTTTTTTAATGTTTAGTAAAGTTTATTTTGCATCCTGTGGTAAGACAGTGTTTTTTGTATTGAACCTTTTCACAGATATCATACATTTTTATTGCATAGAAGAAAGTATAACATTTCTTTACTGCCTACTCTATGGCAGGCACCATGAAGGATTCAAAATATATCATCTAATTAAACCTTCAGGACATCACTGCAATATATTAAACCTATTTAATAATTAGGAATTGGAGGTATTGAACATGTAAGCCAATTTTACAAAGTCAGAGATTTAATAAATGTCAGGGGTAAATTCTTATTTCAAGTTTACCTAATTACCAAAAATATTATTTTCTTGACTTAAAATCATTATCGATGTGGCACAACCCATATCAGTGGGAGACAGATGCTTAGTGGTGTTGGAGAAGTGATGTTGTGCTTTCTGATGAAGTATCTTTCTCTACCTAGACAAAAATAAGAAATCTACTCTTCTCGTTACAATTTCATTTAAACATTCTTATGCCAAAATCACCCCAAAGAATAGACACACACAAACATCAAGTAGGCACAGAAAAGAAAGCATTTGAATAAAGCAAAAAGTTCAATTCCCGAGGAAATTCCTAAAGTCATTCTCAAGATAATAAGCAAAGTGGGTACAGCAGATCCTCATTTTTCACAGATTCTGTAAATTAGGAATTCTTCTTTCCATTAAAATTTCTGTATGACCTCCCCCAGATGAATATTTGTGGTGCTTTTGTGGTTATTTGGGGACATGTGCAGGGTGGCAAAATATTTGAATCACCTGACACAAGTGTTCCGAGCTGATGTCAAACAAGATGATGCCCTATCTCTTGTTTCAGCTCCAATACTGTAAACAAGTGTCTGCTTATGGTCTATTTAGTGCTGTGGGTTTTCCATTTTTGTGCTTTGTGTTGATGATTTCTCTGTTTAAAATGGCCCCGAAGCTAGTGCTGAAGTGCTGTCTAGTATTCCTAGTTGCAAGAAGGCTGCAACGTGCCTTATGGAGAAAATACAAGTATTAGATAAGCTTTGTTCAGACATGAGTTATAGTGCCATTGACTGTGATAAGGAATCAGTTAATAATTAACTGTCTTTAAATAAGGTATCTTTAAAAAAGATACATATAAAACGAGTTTAGGTGTTGACTTGTTGACAAAAATGTTATGACCAGAAGCTCACAGGAATTGAATTCTGTATATCCTCTAGGAACAATGGTTCAGTATCAGTAATTCAGCTTTTACCATGACCTTATTATTCACTGTCTCTTCCCTTCTATCTTCTTTTTCCCCTCATCCTCTATTCTTTCTCTCCATCTCATGGTATCAGGACTCAGTGGAACTTGTTGATTATTCCTTTAAATTGCTGCTTTTTTCTTCATGCTTTCTCCGTATTATTGTGTATAAGCTAGTCTTTATTATTTCATGCACATATTATTGAAACAGTCTCTTGCCTTAAATATTCAATTAAAAATCATCCTTCATCCCATCTCAAATTATGTGTTATTGTTGGTAAGAAACTTAAACATCTTTAACATGATTTTTTGAGGCCATATACAAAAGTCTAATATGTGCACATCTACGTATTGTAAAATGCCTCCTCGTATATGTTACCCACTTGATAAGAAACCCCAATGATTTACCACTGCAAGCAGAATGATCCCCACATCTGTTGAACAGTGTGTCAAGTGCAGCATAAACTGTATCCTTGTTGATGATGAGCCAGACTCTCTAAATGGTTGTCTAAGCTGTATGAAAAGCTCTATGCCGTATCATTGCGGGATGCCAGGAAGACACAGTTACCTGAAGGGGGGGGCACTCTGTTCACATGATAGAAACTACATAAATGGGCAGCTATGTTTTCATACGAAAGACTAGAATACACTTTTTCAAAATGAAAACTAGTTTAGATAATCTCTTTATGAAATATTCTCTAGCATATCTGAGTTGAAATTGAAAATTCAGTCTTTTATCAAGATATTTCATAATTTACTTCATATCTCTCACTCCCCGCCTCCTGCAAACTGAATCACTGCAAGTGAAAAACACTTCTGCCCCTTAGGGCAATCCCCCTAACTAAACAAATGCTCACATGAAATATGTTAGAAGCCCTGTTCCCATTGGCAATCATTAGCCTGTTTGACCATTTTTCCCGGGGAGAGACACTGAATATTGTGGTTATTTATGACAGGCACCTATTACATGAACTATGGCAATTTTTTTTCCATTTAATCTTTAATGTAGCTCAGTTAAACTTATCTTCATTTTAAAGATTTGGAAACTTGGGTTTAGAGGTATTTAGTTGGGAAGAGGTAAATTTATAATTGAACTCAGCTTCATTACTTCCATAGATCAGGATTTACCAAGTAGAGGGTCACATGTTTTGAAGGCTTGTGGTATAATGAAAAACCACATGACCCCTGATAATCCCACAGATGACACAGTCTCAAGAAAAACATGAACTTCTCTCACCCTTTGCTTTCAGAAGCAGTCATTATATGATTAAAAATGTGACAAATTGAAAACTAAAACCTATTTTTCTTTATAACAGATAAAGAAAATATGAGTGCAGAGTGTTTTGCATCTATATTTATGGTGCATATTTCTTAGGCTAGATCTATAATTCTTCATAAATCCTGGAAAACATTTTTAATGATTTAGTAATACCCAAGTTACTATTTCCTTTCCATGCTCAATACAATTTCCCAGTTAAGACATTGAGTAATTAACATCCTAAGTTTTAAAAGATAATTTCTTGTATGTAGTAAAACAATCTCACACAAACAAAATATGGGGAAAATGAAGATTAGATATGATATTGTTCTGAGCATATTTTTAACATAAATTGCTTCTCAAAGATGAATGTCTATTATATTATTTGTTTAAAAAGGCATAAAAATGAGAAACATTTCTAATTATATTATTAGTTAATATATGTGCAATATACAAATAGTAATTAAAGTCAGAGGTAGAAAAATACAAAAATATGATCATGGCTTTGGGTCTTATTTATGCAAAATATTTTAAATGTTATTTTTTTCTTTCTTTCAAAATTATTTGTTTACATATATATATAATTCCTATTAATATGTTTTATATTTTACACCATCTAAATTTCACAGGAGGAATTTACCTTTATTTGATATTTTCTTGTACTTGTATTCGTTATATTCTTATAATTTATATTATTTAAATATATATATTAACAATGGTATAATTTGGTAATATATCTCCATTTCCACTGTCTCAATTATTAAATAATCTGATCTCCATATCTATATCTGTTTTTCCTGAATTTAAATTATCCTTATTATTTTTATTAGCTCTGTGCTCTATTCAACATGACAAGGTTAAAACAATTATTATTGACCATTAGCTCAAATGCATCCAAATTTTGTAATATCTTTTTTGATCTAGTCTCAGAAATCTCATGGTGTCTTACTCTTTTAGTGGAGGCAGTCATGAAGATGATCTCGGATTCATGAGGAGATTAGATTAAAAATATTAAATTAACCAAAGCAATGATATTTAAAAGTACAATCCCAAATCTGTACATCCATAAGAGAAATTGCTTATGAACACTTCTTTTGCAGATTGTAATTGAAGAAGATAATAAAAATCAGATAACTTATCTCCTTCTTACTGGTGGAACAAAATATTTAGGACAACTCTACTGTGATGCATTAATGTGCAGAACAAGTGTAATTTTAGATAAGCTGGTCAAGATCTATTTGGTAATTACTTTGTATGAACCATCTATTTATTCTTGGGTCTCTTCATTGTGTTACACAGAATTGACTAAAGAGAAGGATTAGTTCATTGCTTGAAGAATGATAGACTATTGATTGGAAACTTGAAGCACAAAAGGAAACATATTTGGACAAACAACAAATGCATATAGGGACATTACGAATTTACATACAAGATTAATTTATCTAATAACTCCATCCATGCTTTTTTATCTATAAAAATCCCAGGCCAATACAGTTTGAGGCAAAAACTTTTGAACAATCCCAAATAGGTGTTTCATGTTCTCTATGTTTGAGCCCTGAAGGGAATATAGAAAAGTATAATTTTTTTTCTTTTAAGGTGCAAATTCTCTAGTTGAGGTAAGGCATAATTACAACAATTATTAGCAAAGCTTTTGGCATCAGAGAGACCTAGAAAGATTCAAGTTTTGGGAAAGTCACTTAACTTCTCTTAATCTTTGTTTTTTAATCTATAAAAGGAGATGATAATCATAACTTTTTCATAGTGCTATGGGAAGAAAATTGATAATCACAATGCCCAGTATTTAATAATCGTTTAAGATGTGTTCTATAAATCATCCTATTGTTATCAACACTGGATGTTATTGACTACAAAACAAATTTAAATGTAACATAGCAGTGAAATTTTTCTATAAGAAATAGAGAAGATGACCACCAAATGTTGAGAGATGAGCTGTGCATTAAAATATAGGCAGTTGAGGCATCAACTGGATATGTCACTTTACATTAAACACAAGTATTTGCAGTGATAAATTTGTGGTGATGATTATGATTATTTGGCTTAGAAGTAAAACCAAAATGGCCTTTAATCTAGAAAGAAATGAAACATTTTTGGAAAATCATTATCTTTATCCATTACGGTTCCTTAACCATATTGTACGTATTTGTTGGTTGGAGGATAAAAGAAAAGGAGAGCACAACTAGAAGGACCTGCAACTAGAATATACAACTGTGTACTGGGGGGGCTTTGAGGAGAAGAAGAAGGGAAAAAAAATGGAAGATTGGCAACAGATGTTAGCTCAGGTGCCAATCTTTAAAAAACAGTAATAATAAAAATTTTAAAAGGAATAGAAAAGGAGGAAGGTTGAAAAGGGACAGAGAAAACGTGATATTCTTATATATGTCCAGAAATCACATTGGTTCAGGAAGGAATAGACTGATAGATAGAGATGTTAGTAGAATATACTCAATGACTTTTCATTTAAGGAAAATCAGTAGTTGAACATTTTTTTTTCTCTGTATGGAAAGAAGTTTTTCAACATATCCAATTAATTACTGTGTTGAAAACAATGGAACTACGTAAGCTCCATCTTTCTACTTGTGAAGAAAAGCTGGCCAAAGTTACTGTGGCATAAACACATTTGATTGATGGGTTACTGCTCTTTATGGGTTCTATGAAATGATGACAAAGGAGTAAAACAACGCAGGGCTAGCTTGTTCAGTGTATGAACATATGTAAATTATATAAGTAGTAACGTTTCTCAAAGCTTTATATTTATGAATCAACTGGAGACGTCGCTAAATGCAGTAGGTCTGCTTTGGGACCTGAAAATGTGCATTTCTCACAAGTTCTCAGGTGGTGAACATGATGCGGGTCTGTGAACCAAAATTTTAATCAGCAAGAGCTTAGGAGATGCCATTAAGAAGTGCAATCAGATTAGTATGAGACCCAGCAGTCTTTTCAATTCAAACCCTTAGAATACTCATATTCTTGTATTCCTTTTTAAAATCATTTACGTTTTTTTAGTTTTTATTTTTAAAAAAACATAGCCTAAAGTTTATAATCTCTTGGGTAATTCTTGCTAAAGGTAATGGTAAGTGAACCAACAAGTCACCAAGCATGTTAGCCAAGTGTATTTTAGAGTAAAAGATGCATGTAGTTGCCTCAAACATTTTGGAATAAGCAGAACATTATGTAATAAATAGTTGCTTGCTGCATTTTTGAATAATTCAAATTCACGTTTTCACTCTATTTTAAGAAAATCTGTGGTGTTGTTTTAAACCCCACTAATTGACAGAGTTTGGAACACTCAATGATACAGCTGGGCTGGAAATGGAGGAAAGACCATAAAAATAAGCAGTTATGTCCCAGAAGAAGTGAGAATTAATCTATATAATGAATGCTTGGTCGTGGTTTCCAGACCTTTCAATTCTAGGTCTTCTGCCAAATAGGCTATTGACAGTTGGACTGTTTGGGCATTATTTTTTCTTATTTTAGGATGAGGAAGCCTAGGCTTAAAGAGATTAAATCATTTGTCTAAGTTTCCAAAGCTAGCAAGAGCACAGTCAAGATTGAAATCCAGGTTGGCTAATTGTAAGTCCTTTATTCTTTTGACAAACATGCCTGAAGTTATTGGAAAGATTTCTGATGCATTGAATTAGGTATTTGTAGTTTCCAATCTGATTTCTGTGAGGAATTTGGAGCCAAATGTGCTTGTTTTAGATATCTTTCCTAAAGTTCTATTGCCTGACACAACTCTTCTCTTAAGTTTTGACTTAGATAATATACTTTATTTTTTACCAATGCATTTTATTTTTAAAGCACTTTTGTTTTACTGCATTCTGCATTAAATTTTTGTTAATTTAATGTTGGTAAGTAAATATTTGTTTTAAATTTTGTGCTCACAGGCTATATATAATGATATAATTTCTCTTAATTCTTGTTCTCTTTTTTTACTGTCCATCAAAGATCAGTATTGATAAAGCTAACTTTTAATTTCAAAGTGATGTCTTAAAATAAATTCATTTTCGTTACATTTTATAACACATTAGAACATTTTTGAAACATTTAAAGAAAATAATTCTTTTTTAAGAATATATCTCCCTTATGAAATATATGTATTTGTATATCTCAAAGTAACAGAATATTTTCCTTCCCCTTTATGTCATGTTAACAGTGACTGAGTCAGAAAAATGAATATTAAACTTTTACCTTTGTACCAACGTTAACAATGATGGATTTCCCCCTTCATATCACATTGTAAAGAGACGCGAGGTGAAAAAGAAAAAAAGCTGCAATGAAACATGACTCTCCTTTTTTTTCATTTGTCCAGAAGAGATTTTATTCAAAGGAAAAGGAAAGGAAGGAAGGAAGAATATAATATTCTTTTCCTCACGTATCTGACCCAGAGAATTAGAGTCGATTTTTAGCGTGACGTCAGGATAAGAAAAAAATCCGTAGTCATCAGCAAAACCAAAACCCTTCAGTTCATCCATTTTTACATAATAATTGGAGTCATGACCTTAGCATTGAATAAGAGATAAATATATTGACTTTCATCCATGAAAAGTGTTGGCTGCTAATATAGAATATTTCTAAGTAGTGGTTATGTTTAAACGCCTGCTTTTCTCTAGCAAAAGCATTAGCCCTGCTAGAAGGGTTCCCTAATGTGGTCTAATTGACGGTCTGAACGTGAGGCTGAGCCACCTCACTGCCCCTTATACTGACCATCCAGACAGCTGTCCCTGAAGGAAACAGTGGACAGTTTCAATTACGCCGGGGTCATGAGATCGCTCGCTGGTTACTTTTCAAATGATCATGATCACATTTCCAAAGCTTCGTTCTTATCATTTTATATGGGATGTCATCGCTTACACGTGGAAGTAAGACAAGAAACTGCTTAGTCTTTTTATGAAGCTAAATGTCTCTTGAAAGAATTTGAAGAGCTTATGGCATCTGGGAAAAAGGGAATTATACAAGTAATCATCTAGGAATTGAGGCAGTCCACATGCAATTTTATTTGATTAGGAAAGCATATTTTAACAGAAGTAGATTCATTTTTATTGAATCCATTCTATTTGTATATCAATTTATGATTCAAAACGTAAGTTTAAGAAGTGAGGCACCTTTTTAAAAGATGGGTAAATCTTTAATTTTAGATTTACAAAAATAAAGATCCTTTACAATTTCCTATTATTGGTTATCTATAAATTAAGTACTAAAATTAAAAAATTAAACACAAAGCTTAAAAAACATTTTAAAATAACCATTGTATTCTCTTTATAGTCCAGTCTTTGTATCCTATTATGTTGACAATCATTTTTTAATTTTTTTAAATATTGTAGGTTTTCTATCAGTTATTGCTGATAGTAAGTGAAGTCTCAAATTTGTGTATTTGGGGAGGCGGCGGGATTATTTGTTCATTCCATATGATGAATTCTTCTTTATAAAACATGAATAAGTAGCTTCTAGTTGAAGAAACATATATCACAGTCTAAATTTAGAGCGCCATCTAGTGATGAATAAGAGTTCCATCAGTTATAGAATTCAAGAAATGTTAATGTTTGTATTATGTTGACGTCAATGTAGATTTTTTGTTGACATGGACAACATGACTTTAGAATATTCAATATAAGTCTAGTAGACAGTATAATAAGTTAATAAAATTGATTTAAATTGTAAGACATTCCCAAATTGAAAAAGATTTAAAAATCGTGCACTATGTCTAACCTTAGTAACGGTGAAATTATTTTCATGTAGATTAAGAACCAAATAGGACAGACTGGTGTTTTCATTAAAATATTTGCAGTTAAGAACCACTAAATGACCATATTTCAGCATTTTCTTGGTACACAAATGGTCCCCAACAAAAGTTTGTTGATGGATTGAATCAGAGAATGAATAAAGAATAAATGTTTCAAAATACATTGTTTCAAAATATTAATATAAAACAGTAACAATAACAGTTTTAAAAATACAACTTCTCTTTTATAAAATTTGTCAGCTTTGAGTATTTGCTCCTTTTATTGAGTAAACGATTTTTTCTAAAATATTAAACTATACATTGTCTTTGAAATTAAATATAATTTCATGAAAAGGAAGGCAAAAAACAAAGAAAGTTGGCAAAGAAAAGGAAAGGAAGGAAGGGGAAATGCAACTGAAAAAAAGGTTAAAAAGGTCAAGGAAGAGAGAGCAGGAAAAGACAGGGAGGGGAAGACAACTTTATTGATGCTCCGCTAAGCACCAGATATTGTAGCAGGTGCTATAACACATATGACTCCATTTCTTTCCACATTTCAAAGTTTTAGTAGGAGGGCAATGGAGGCTAAGGTCAAGTAACCCGCTCATCTGTTAAATTCTATTTTTTCTATTTAGTTTTTCTTCTTTGCTAATATAAGTGTTTAATAATGCTTATCATAAAAATCTATAGTATAAATCTTTCTACAAAGTATACCAATATTTTGCAAGTTTTACTTATTTAGAGGTCTAGATTAGGTTCCAGCAGATCTACATTCAGATCTTGAGTTTGTTATTTACTGTTCATGGGATTTTGGCAACTTAGCAAAGCATTTGGGAAAAAATAATAAAGGTGACAGTTTTCAACCATGTCTCCACTTCGGATCCAGTTTATCACGTTAAGTTAGCATTTAAGCCCATTCACTGTGGTCTGGCTGACCTCGTGTTGCTTCATTATGACATTTGTCTATGGACAAACAAATTGACTATTTTGCTATAGATTAAAATCAGTGAACCAACCAAAATAACAACAAAGCACGTGAGCCATGCTGGAAAGAGACAGGACTGATTCTCCTTGAAGTGACAGTAGCCGGTGTCCTGCATTTAAAGTCACTCAGGTTGTTGTGTGGTGAAAGTAGCAGGGTCAAGAGGACTTCGATAGTCCCTGAGTCCCACCTGACCTTGTAGCTCTGTCCTATTTCAATATTCCGCCATAACCGCTGATTTTAATGCTCTCCAATTATGCTCATTCATTGATTCTGTCCAATGCAAGGAGCAATTTTTCTTAACTAAAGTAACATTTTAAAAAATAAACAATATGAGAATCACATTATATCCTAAAAGAAAGAATAAACTTCTTATTTATTTTTAAAGTGCTCCTTTATCTGACCAAGTTTCTTGAAGAATAGTACAGTTGATGCTTTCAGGGCAATTTCTTGAAGGATACTGATATGAGATCTATTATACGCCAGAAAAATGGCTTCAAGTCCTATCAAGCCAAATAGCATTGTTCTAATTTAGTATCGACCTCAATGTGATGATATTTCTGTGGAGATTTGCCAATAACCTGCTGTCATCATAGGAAGTGACTTTGGCTCAGGCATTTAGGCAGTGGGCAAGTCATGGGGGACATTTCAAAATGAGCAAGGCCGACTCTGCCTTCAAGGGTATGGAGAATTTTCTGTAGAATATTACTTTATTCATTTCACCTTGAGAAAAGGGAAAAGGAAGGTCATGCTAAATATGTTTTGTCTTAGAATGCACTGTTTTCAGTAAATGAATTAGAAATAACTTTGTACTTGTCACTAGAAACTGGCCTTGAGCAAATTTTACTCCCTAGCAATAGTCAATATTTGTTGTTTTTCAATTCTCGTTTCTAACTCTACTTTCCTTTGGAGAATCATTGCTTCGCAATTTGTGTAACCTTGATAGAGTTGTAAATCCAGGTGCCCATCCTCTCAGTGCAGAATCCTAGGCAAGTCCTTAGAAGTTCGTTCTACTGGATCAATTTTTCCCAAACTTCCTCTACTCCCAGGCTTTAATGAATGTTTAGTCAATCAGATACTCTAGCTAGGGATCTTAAACTTTTACAGTGTAACCATGGACAGAAGAAAGGAAATGGCTTTGAGTTCATTCTTCCCAAACAAGAAACTCTGAGCAGCTTTTATTTTCAACTACATTTCATGACCTCTTGCTACTCACACAGTGCTGTCATGAGGTTTGAGACTTTGGAAGGATGCTTTGTACTTCACATTTAATCAGAAAATGACTCACTACAACCCACGGAACCTCACTCTGAATATCTGTGGCGTGTCCAGAAGCAGGCAATGCACCTTCTAAGGGAAGCGGATGGACATTAACATGGAAGCCATTTTAAGAGAGGTAGTCTTAAGAATTGCCTACCAGATATTTCTGATTCCCAAACTCCAGAAACATTAACTATGTTTAATAAATAACACAGAATTCACATTATGTCCTAAATGAAAGAACAAGCTTGTCTTTTCTTTTTAAAGAGTTCCTTTATTTGAGCAAGTTTCTAAAAGAATAATATAGTTGATGCTTTTAGGCACTTTCTTGAAGGATACTGATATGAGATCTATTATATGCTGGAAAAATGTCTTCAACCCTTATCAAACCATTGTACTCCTTGGCCCCTTTAGAGTTGAATGAGGCCTTGTGACTTAGTAAGACTGAGTGTGAGCAGAAGAGATAAGTGCCATTTCTGGGCCACAACATTAAATTGCCAATGTAAGAACCTCCAGGACATTCTTTTCCTGTCACAAAGTAACCAGCAAAGCTAAAATGGTGGCTCTTCTGTCGGTACAGGTCCCCCAGGACTATGTTAAGCAGTGATCCTTGACACTCCATAAAGGATCAATAACCTGGGTGGGAAGTAAGCTTTTGTTGCTTTGGCTACTGAAATTTGGGGATTGGTATTTCAATACAAAACATCATAACATAGCATAACATACCCTGAAAAATATAATCAGTTGTCTTTACTATTAACTTATGTCAAGGGCTTAGCTGAGCTGTCAGCTGTCAGTTAAAACAACAAACCAAAATGAGAGTAACAGACAAAGCTTTAGTCATTTACGGTGACGGTATAAAGAAGAGGTTAAATTAGAGAAGGAGCTGAGCCCCTTTCTTTGCTTTCCCCCTTTTGAGGGTCAGTTGAATCAGCCCAATCATGGGAATGGTATCACTGGTGAGAGAGCCTGGAGCAAAAAGCTCCTACAGTTTTATGAACCCAGGGGTCAGAGGCAAGAGAGAGGAAGAATGGTTAGGAGTGGAAAATCCTGAGTACTGGCTCAGCGTGGAGAACTGTCCTCAAATTTTCTCTCCCTTTTCCCCTGTTAGAAGGCCTCAGCAGAGGTGCCTGAGGAAGGCCTTAGCCAAAGGTCCCAGATAAAGAGGCCTCTGAATAAGGCAATTGAGTTAGGATGGAAGATATGCGTAAGATGTTGGCTTGCGAGGGGGTCTGGGTCCTTGACTGAAACTCCCTTCAGAGACTACAATGCACTGGCTGTGCCCCAAACCTTTGTATGTGGGGTAGGGCAACTTTCCTCTGTGAGGCTGTCAGATAAAGACTTTGTAATTGCCTACAGTTGGGTCTGAAAAATCACACACAGCATTTTTGGCCAGGAGCTGGACTTCTCAACATTTACTCACAAGACCAAGAATGTATCTGCTTTGACACCAGAGGTAGAAAATTGATAGTTACTTTTTTTAGTGGTTAGAGTTTTTTAAAATCAACATATTTTAATTATCTATGGCTACATAACAAACTATCCCAAAACTTAGTGTCTTAAATAACCATTTTAATTTGCTCTCTCTTTGACAGTAAGTAATTTGGAAAGGGCTAAGCTGAGGAGTTTATCTGGGATCCTTTTGATATCAGCTGGAGTAGCTGTGACTGGAGGATGCCCTTCCAAGATGACATCTCCTTTCACATATCTGTTGCTTTAGTGTTCACTGGTCTCTATCTCTCTTTCTCTCTCCCTCTCTCTGCATATTCAACCCCATGGTTGTGATACAGTGTCTCATCTTCCAGGGCCTTTCCATGTGACTAGGGTTTCTGAGGTTTCTCACAACTCGGTGGTCCCAGTGTAGTTGCATTTCTTTCATAGCATCTGGTTTCCAAGAAGCAGAAAGAGGAAGCTAACAGGTCAATTAAGGAATATGCCTAGAACTAGCACAACATCACTTCTGCCTTTTTTTTTCCCCTCGGTGCAGTCACAAAGCTCACCTAGTTTTAAGTGGGTAGAGTTTTAAACTCTACCTCTTGCTGGGGGAGTGGCAAATCATATTGTAGCGGCACATATGGAACGGGAAATGTTGTGGTTATCTGTGGAAAACAAATCTGCCATATATCCCATGTTGATAACTTTAGGAAGATTGGAATACTAACTAGCTGAGAGAACATCTGTAGCAAGGTATTTAAATGTCCTAAGAGTAAAAAATATATACAAATTACTGTAATGCAACATATATATACAATATGCTGTGTAAAAAGGAATAGGATGAAATATTTATTTTTAGAGGATAATGTTTGTTTCCAAGGGAGGCTTTATGTTAGTTTTCTATTGCTACTGTAACAAACTCCCACAAACTTTGCAGCCTATAACAACTAGTCTTTATCTCACAGATCTGTAGGTCAGAAGTGTAGGTGGGTTTAGCTGGTTTCTCTGCTCCAGGTCTTATAAGGCCAAAACCAAGGTAACCACAGGTATGGGTTCTCTTCTAGGTGTTGGGGAAGGATTCATTTCCAGGCTCATTCAGGTTGTTGACCCAATTCAGTTTTTGATAGTTGTAGGACTGAAGCCTCTATTTCCTTGCTAGCCATTGGTTGTGTGCCAGTTTTTGCTCCTAGAGGCTGGGCTCATTCCTCATGCTTTCAACAATTATTTGAGTTATTGTTATGCTTTGAATCCCTCTGGCTTATTTTTGTACCATATCTCTCTAATGCCAGCTGGAGACGTGCTTGGCTTTTAAGGGCTCATATGATTATACTGCACCTATTTAGATAATCCAGCATAATCTCCCTATTTTAAGGTCTGTAAACTTAATTACATTTGTAAAGTCCCTTTTACCATGTAATATATTCTGGTCCTATAGAAGTTGAAGATATGGCACAATGCAGACTGTCTTGAGTTTATGCTAAGTAGTTTGAACTAAAATCTGTTTTGATTAGAGTTATCCTGATGGTGTTCACGCAGAGAACAATATGATTTTTTTGTTGTTGTTTTTAACAGATAAATTTACTGCAGACATGGAAGGATCTTTAGATAGAGAGAACTAGTCCAAGACTCAAATATTGAGAGGAAATGATAATGTTCTATGTTGCAGCTTACTCATGAGATTGAGAATAGTAAAAGAACAATTTCAAGGGGGTAGGAATGAGAGAATTAGGTGATCAGTTTTGTCTTAGTCATAAAAGGGTTTTATCAACTTATAAAATCTTTGTAAGTTTATCTGAAAAGATGGGGTTGGTAGTTTTTCAAAATTGGGAGACCAGGAGAAATAATACTTTTGGTTGGGACTATAATGGTTTTGAGATGTGATTATGCTATCATTAAAGAGATATCCTTGAGGTAACCAGATGTATTAATAGGTCAAGAGTTCAAGAGAGAGAGAAAATATGCAAATGTACTTGCAATTATCTCTTTCTTTTTAAATAATATAAATAATAATTATACTGATATTTAGAGGACCTGTGTCTTTTAAAAGTCTACAAGGAAACCTTGGAATGCATCTTCCGCACTATCTTAGTCCATTCAGGCCACTATAAGAAAATTTCGCAGATTGGGTAGCTTATACACAGTAGAAATTTATTTCTAACAGTTCTGGAGGCAAGGAAGTCCAAGACCAGTGTGCCAACACAGTCAGGTGAAGGCCCTCTTCCTGGGTCATAGCCAGCACGTTTATGCTGTGCCCTCACGAGGTAAAAGGGGCAGGGGCGATCTGTGGGATCTTTTTTTAAAAGCACTAAAATCCTATTCATGAGGGCTTCATCTTCACAACATAATCACTTCCCAAGGGCCCCACCTAGAATACCGTCATCTTTGGGGGTTACAAGTTCAACATGAATTTTGAGAGGACACAAACATTCAGAACATAGCACAACTTTTTCCCTAACATCCCTTTAGTGGCATATTATATACTTTTTCCCTTACTATCATAATTGCATTTTTTCTTATTGGCTAGTTTTATTAATGCTTGAGCAAAAACTTGTCTTCACGTTTTTATAGTTTATCTTGTTAGAATTGAAAGCCCCTTCTTAACTGGTGACTCAGATTTTGGCAATGAAATCAATGATGCCTCTAGATGTCTTATTTTGAAGCATAGTTGGACATTGTTGTCTATTTGAATTCATTCCAAAATGAAAATAGCAAAGTTAAAATGCTGAAATAGGATGAGGCTAGATCCTCAGCAGAGTTCAGGAGGTAAGTACAATATTAAGAAATGTTATAAAGTTCAATATCTATACTTAGGAACATACAAACATGCATGCATGCATGCACACACACACACACACTATTTGAGTTTAAAATTGTGAAGAAGGGATGAAAAGAAAAGTCACAGAATCACTGGAAAGCCAGACACATTCATGTGGTCAACAGAATTTTGCAGTAGGGAAATTCTTTCAACGCTTTTTTTTTTTAAGATTGGCACCTGAGCTAACATCTCTTGCCGATCTTTTCTTTTCTTGTCTTCTCCCCACAGCCCCCCAGTACATAGTTGTAGGTCCTTCTGGCTCTACCATGTGGGATGCCGCGTCAGCATGGCCTGATGAGTGGTGCCACGTCCACACCTGGGATCCGGATGAGAGAAACCCTGGGCCATGGAAGTGGAGCACACAAACTTAACCACTCAGCCATGGGGCCTCTCCCCTCTTTTAGCCTTTACAGTATGCCCAAACTGTCCTCTGACATCAGAGTTACTCTCCCACAGATGCTCAAAAAGAAATGTTCTAAAGAAGGCTGTTGCCCTTTTATAACTAACAATAATGTTTCCATGTCCCATTATTCTGCTTGTCTGTTTTCACATTTGTGGAGCAACGATTTTATGACTTTATTAAACTTTTTCACAAGACCTTCTCTGTGGGAAAAGTATATTGAATAAAAAATGATCTACATCTAGGGGCTGGCCCCGTGGCCGAGTGGTTAAGTTCGCGTGCTCCGCTGCAGGCGGCCCAGTGTTTCGTTGGTTCGAATCCTGGGCGCGGACATGGCACTGCTCATCAAACCACGCTGAGGCAGCATCCCACATGCCACAACTAGAAGGACCCACAACGAAGAATATACAACTATGTACTGGGGGGCTTTGGGGAGAAAAAGGAAAAAAATAAAATCTTTAAAAAAAAAAAAATGATCTACATCTAGACTTATTTGTATACGGAAATCAAGGTTTGAGTCATTATTGAACAGTTTTACCTCAGAAAAAGGAGAAATTAACATAAGAGTTATCATGGGAATTTTTTTCCACAGTAGGAGCATTTGATTTCCTTTTATTCTTATTTAGTTTTGCTGAATTCTGATTTCACTTGCATTTGTGTGTTTTCTTGCTGGTTTTTGTATGTTTTTGTTTTGGCGAATTGCTATTTTTATAATGTGAAGAATTTCAGAAAGTATGTCTTGAAATTTATAAGCAATAAATCACTTGATATACATTTCAAGTGTCTGACGAGTTAAATCAACATTTGTAAAATTGAGGCTTAATAGACAAGACCACTAGGAGCTCAGAAGAAACTCCAGTGTGGGCATCATCTACTGATAAATCATTATTGTTGACACTACTGTTTGCTCAGTGCCTCCACATCTTAGGGAACCTAGGCTTGGCTTTGGTCTACACCCGGGTATTTTCATGAGAGATATTGTAACAAGCTTATTTTGATTAATAGCAATTATTTGGCATAGAATGATATCAATGTTGGACACACCACACAGCCTTCCTGTTTCTGGTATTCATGTAATGCTGCCTAATTTTGATTGCAGATTTGCAATTATTGAGCAAATGTTGACTGATTCTAAATCCACCTTGAAAATTTTCTTACATTTTGTGATATGGTATTTGGGTCCCTTTTTGCTTATTTTCCTCCATTTTCTGAAAAAGAAAAAAGTTTAAAAATCAGGTGCCTTACTTTTGCTAGCCAGCTAATCCTGCTTCACTCTCTAAATCTTTAAATAAACTCTACTTATTTACTCAAGTATTGTCTTAATTTCTTGCAAAAAAGAAATAGAACAGAGGCAGAACTTGATTTGCATCATATTGATGTAATAAATGTCACCCTTGACATGTGACAGTTTATTTGGTTTACAGGTGGATACAAATAATAACATTGAACTGCAGAGTTAAAAATATTGGCAATATTGGCTATTATTTATACTGAACAAAAGTGTTATTTATAAGTTTGGAAAAAAATCAGTATCTTGTTTGGAATTCAGTAGAATACATTAAATCTCTTTTTGTTTATTTGGCAGTAAATTGTAGGATAAAGAAAAAGAAATCTGCAGTCAAACAGTAATCCACGTGCTATCCAAACTTATACATAAGCGTAATACACAGACACACAAATCAGTCACATGTGTAAGATATTTAATGAGTTTCTGTTGCTTAAAAACTAGACTCTTGTTTAATTTATGAAACGTTAGAGCTGGGGGAACCTTAAACGTTACATCATCCTAGCCCATCTCTTTATTGCCAAGGTCATACAGTGAAAGCGATTTAAACCAGAGCCAATTTGTCTTCCAAGTCCAGTTTCCTTTTTACTATAACACTTTGTCCCATCTATCTAGAAAACCCAGGAAGAATATAATAAAAGCACATTTCTAAAATCCCAAGATCATTTTAAGGGATAACGCCTTCTCCCACGTTCATGTTCCAGAAGCTTGTTATTCGATTTTTGATCCCCAACATATTACAGGCTTTGCTAAGGGCTTTTTCTGGTGCTGAATCATCCAACACAAGAAAATTTCGCCATTTAGTGTTTGAAGATCCTAGAATGAGTTTGGAAACTAAGATGCATTGGATGAAAGTGGCAGTTGTTTGTTTCACAGTTTTATTATAGACAAATATACGTAAATTTAATTTAGAGGGATAGAGTTTGAAGAAAGAGGTCTTTATTTTCCATTTCTCTTCCTAGAATGGAAATTACTAATACAAATTGTTGAATCACATAGCATAGAAAAGCAAATGATAAACAAGCTCAGGCTCCAATCATTCAAGAGTATTATACTTAAATCAGGTCTTGTGTAAGTCCATAAAACTTTTAAATTCCTCCATGATATATTATGAAGTTAAGAAACTTAACTTTGCCAGATGAGCTCTATTTTCAATAATTCTAAGATTTGTCATTCATTCATTCTTTGGTTTATTCAACACATAGTCTGAGTGCCTTCCATGTGCCTTTTATAGCCTGTTTTATCTACTGGATAAAACGACTGAACTCTTTCTCATTGAGGAATCTGTTTCTACGTCTTAGAGACTCAAACCTACATCTTCATAAACTGAGCAAGAGCTAGGTAAATCTGCAAATACAAAATATTTTTAGTCAATTTACTTAATTCTTTCCAGAGGGATATTCCATCTGGTATAGGCAGGGAGTTAAATGCGTGTGATTTACAAGTCATTGTATAGTTGAGGGGACACAGAATAGAGCAATTAGAAATGAAAACTCTGGGGTCAATCTGCCTGGGTTCAAATTCCAGCTCTTCCATTCACTAGCTGTGAGACCTTGGCCATGTTCCCTACTTCTTCATTCTTTGTTGCTAATATGAAGATTAAGATAATAATATTGAGTTAATTGATATAAAGGCAATTGGAGAAGAACCTAGCAGATGCTATTGCTAGTGTAAGATGCTTTAGGCAAATAGAATTATAATTACAGTTACAACTTAGGCAGGACAAGAGGTGATGCGGGGCATGAAGGAAGAGGCCAGGTGACTTCATTTGTAATGATAAAGTTATTTGACTGTTGGGGGTGATGGGAGCCTACAAAGCGCTTTAATTTGTAGCATTTCGTGGACAGAACCGGACGTTTGATCTATTATACTTATAGTTGTGTGGAAACTATTTTTTAGAGGGGAGTACATTTTAGGTGGAGAACCTAGTCAAGAGATGTTTGTAATAGTCTAAGGTAAACTTCATAGGAGTTTGAATAAAAATAACACAATTATAATCAGCAAAAAACTGACAATTTTTGAGCCAGGGAACATACTAAAAACTTTATATGTATAGAGTCATTGAATTTACCCCATTGGGTGTGGGTTATTATTGTTTCCCATTATAAAAGAACAAAATGCAGCTTGGAGATTGTATTAGTCTTGGTTCTTCAGAGAAATAGTACCAATAGGAGATTAGCTTTCTATCTATCTTGCTATCTATATATCTTGCCATTTAGCTCTCTGTCTATCAAGAGACTTTAAGGAATTGCCTCACATGATTATGAATGCTGACAAGTCCCAAGATCTTCAGTCAGGAGGCTGGAGACCCAGGAGAGCTGATGGTATAGTTCCAGTGAGAAAGCCAGTGGGCTTAAGACTCAGAATGAGTCAATGTTTCAACTCAAGTCCAAAGGCAGGAAAAAAAAAACAATGTCCCAGCTCAAAGCCAGTCAGGCAGTTGGGCAGAAGAAATTCTCTTTTACTCAACATTTTTGTTCTATTCAGGCCTTCAACTGTTTGGATGAAGTGGGGAGTGCAATCTGCTATACTCAGTCTACCAATTCAAATGTTAATCTCATCCAGAAATACCCTCACAGACAGACTCAAAGTAAGGTTTGACAAAATATCTGGACACCCTCTAACCCAGTCAAGTTGACCCATAAAATTCACCACCACAGAAACATGTAGGAGTTTATCTAACATACAATCTCTAAGTGGTAGAGCTCAATTTTAGACCCGTCTATTTGACTTGACAATTAGCTTTCTCTGTTCTTATAATTATTAATTTCTATAAAATAAGAGTAGTAGCTCTTATTGGATTGATTTCTTTCATTTTCTGATAAGAATTAAGATACAGTCAAAGATGGGTTATGGCTTCCACTCAATGGTAGTGGGATTAGTGGAGGAGGAATGGACTGAGTTAGCCCCGGATTGAGATAGATGATTGGTTCACTTTGGTATATGGTAATTCTCAGCTACCTGGTGGATGTCCAAGAAAGGATGTCAAGAATGCAGTTGAATATACATGTGTGAAGGAGAGGTGAGAGCAAGAAATAGAGATTATGAGTTTAAGGTGCACATAGAGTAAAAGCAAAAAAGAAAATGAGAAGAAATAGTCAAAGAGGCATCAGGATGATCAGGGCAAACAGAGTACAGCCCTCCAAGGATCTAGAGCCCAGCAGTGTGGAGGGACTGTAGAGTAATACCATCATACAAGGATGGGAAAACTCTCATTACATTTAGTACCTGGGAGGATTTTGACTTCTTTAGAGAGAATATTTTGAATTCACGTATGGCGGAAGAAACTAAACTGTTGAATTTTAAAACTTCAGTAGCGAGTGAGATCCAGGAAACTGAACTCAGAAAATATAGAATAGGTTTTGTGTAATTTGAATGAGAGGTGAAAGAGGAGAGAGTTTGAGAGTCAGTAGCATAAATAGAGAAATTTGTTTTATATTGTTGTTGTTATTGAAATGGATATATACATAATAAATTGAGAGAAGATGAGTATCTAATAGAGATGGGAAACTTTTCATTGAGCAATCCCTATGAGGAGACAAGTAGTAAAATTATCAAAAGCACACACATCCTAGTCTAGGCTAATAGACCAAAGGGAGAATATCCCAAAGTAAGTAAATTTCTATCCTCTGGGTCTATTATCTTCCATGCTTAACACAATTATCATTTCCTGGATAAAATTCAATTTCCATCTGGCTGTAAATCCTTCAGATTCTTGCTCTCCTTCTTATGGTGACATTGAATGTCTTGCCCAGAGCCTTGCTTACGCACTTGAATTTCATTTAACTTCTGAGAAAATGTGGCCCTAATCTTCTAGATCATTTTTTTTTTGAAAACTGCTTCTATTTAACCATAATTTCCCCCATCTTAATATCATGGATTATCTGAATTTTTCCTGCTTTATCTCTCCATGATAAAGAAAAGAAATAATTGGACATTATTCAACGCTCTAAACAAAATAAAAATGTGGAAGTGATCTTAGGTAGTCTACAGATGATAGGGACAGGTATTGAAGAGATTCTCATTCAACATATTTTTGAAGTAGTTTTTAGTAAACAAAACAAAATGACTATTGTCCCTGTCTTTCTCTCAATTAAAACACAATTCCAGAAGACAAACTGTATGAGGAGCCTGGAATGTCCCAGGGATCAGTTTTAGGACCTCTTCCTCTCTCTATCAACATTCACTTTAGTTAAGGTACTGCTACCTGTCTTAACAGATAAATCTTGATTCCTCAGAGATTTCACAAAAAAGATCTTGTTGGAGTTTTGGAAGGTAAAAGTAAAGCAGAAGCCATTTTGCAGTTCACGCATATTTTTGCTTATCTGCTGGCTTATTTCACCGGCTTGAGGTGCAGTGGCTGGGCCTGGAATGCCTTCACTTTCCTCTAGGTCCCCTCAGCATCTCATACTCCTGGGTCCGTGAGTGTGTTTATCAGCAGGACAAAGGACCCAATTTCTACAAAAGCCCTTCTCCATGGAAGTCAGGGGCAAGAGGGACTGATACGAGTTTCAGTCCATCTCCGTGGGACTACAGCTCATGCTTATGGTTTCCAGCTTGATCTTTCATGCTCTTTGCATCCACTACTTTATATCCAGCTTCTTCTCTTCACTTGTGGGCCCTGTTTACTTCTACTTCCAGCATCAGACTTGATTAGAAGAGATCCCTATTGAGACTATTTAATTAGCTCCCAAATTGCTGAAAGTCAAATTCCTTTAACCAAAAATAAATGAATGAATGAATGAATAAATGTGCATGTGTATTGATATAGTACAATATATATTATGCTGATAGTCCCACTTCTCTGATTAAACGCTGATTGATGAATCCAGTTTTTATCTCTAGTATGAACTCACCTCTGTAATCTAAACTGATATACAACTTGCCTACTTCAATAAACACTTCAAATTTATCATATTCCAAAAAAAACTTCTAAATTTTACTCCAAAACTACTCTTTTACACATGTGTTCATATCAATAAATGTACATAACAATCTCTTTTTTGGGGACATCTTTGATTTTTCTCTTTTTCTTACACTCACCATCCACCTATGACTTCTCTAGGAAATAAAATTTTAAGCTCATCTGCTTATTTCATTTTACATACTAATGAAATAACACATAAATTAATGTGATTCCCATTATTTATTGACTACTGAATGAGCTTTCAAGTTCATAATTATGTTTTTAAAACTCTAAGATATAATATTTCTCTTCAGCAACTTATCTAATTATGGAAGAAAAAATACAAACAATGACAACAGCAAAAACTATGGATCTTTGCAAGGCTGAGTGTGAGCTAAGTTTAATTAAAAATGGAGAAGCAAGAAGAAGAGAAGAAGGAGGGGAAAAGAAGAAAAGGGAAAAGGAAAGCGAAGGGAAGGCTTCTGACATATAGCTGACTAGAAAAAGGCTGGCGCTTTAGAGGAGCATATTGCAGATTTTGAGCTAAACCTTGAAGAACAAATATGGTTTGGATGAAAAAAAAAAGACTAGGAGAGGGTATGACAATCTGAAGCCCTCAGGATAAAGTGCAGTAATATCAAAGACTGTCAAATGTTATGGACAGTATGCAAGGTTAAGTGACTAAGTCAATGTAACATAGTTAATAGAGTCAAGATGCTGATAAGTACTTCAGTTAAAGGTGACCTTTACTTACCACCTTATATACTATTACATTAATATTATTTTAGAAGCAATTATATACTAAAGGTCATGTCATTCTTTGTTTATTGTAAACGAACTTCTATTAATCAGTATATTTCATTTATTATTTTTTAACAGCACTTCTTCTTAGTATATTATGAGTTACATTAATATTCTTCAGATAATGCTTACTTTGGTCATTCCAGATAGAGTCAACATGATTATTTGGCTGTTTTCATGTATTTTAGATGCTGGGGAATTGTATATTTAAAAAAATAGAAAATATTTTGAAGTTTACAAAAGAATGTGCTAGGGCTTTGCAATCATATAAAAAATGGGCTAAACTGATAAATTGGCTGATTAAAAAGTATTTATGTGTGAAGTTGATTTCCAGTATGTTCACTAAAGAATTATTTTTAAAAATCATAATAAAAATTCAGAAACTTGTGCCCCTTTAAATTAGAAAGCTGAATACAAATAAGTTTTTCAAATGCCTTCTTTCACAATTTCATTAATCCAAAGTTCACTTCACAAATTTGCAAGAATATGACTAGAGCTTCCCTTTTTTCTTTCCCCCAAAGAAGACCAGACCTGAGCTTACATCCACCACCAATCCTCCTCTTTTTGCTGAGGAAGACTGGCCCTGAGCTAACATTTGTGCCCATCTTCTTCTATTTTATATGTGTGACACCCGTTAGACCTGTTAGAGCATGGCTCCATGAGCTGCGCATAGGTCCAAGCCTGGGATCCTAACTCGCGAACCCCAGGCCACCAAAGGCCTAGTGTGTGAACTTAATGTCTGTGCCACAGGGTGGGCCCCAACACAATTTTTATTCAAAAAGATGAAAGCAGAGATTTAGGATTCTTCCATGGGAGAAGAGAGATCCTGTATAGAAGACTTCTGGGACATGGCCTGTGCTTCCTATAAACAAATGAGGAATTTGTACTTTTGAGTTTTTATTTTAGATTTCGTTGAATGCTTAGTTTTATGATCAGGCCAGCAAAGATTTCATTTCTGTGTGAGGCTTGGAAGCTGGTTTACTGCACCCTGGTAGGTGGTGTCCTAAGTTGGGCTAGCAAAACTAGTGACTTAATGACTGGATAGATAGCCTTCTTGGCCTGGAAAAAGCTGGGCTTTCATAAAAAATGTGTTGTTAAGTATTCCTCAGAAATTATATTTTGTTTGTGTACAACCATGAGAAATATACTATCCATTCAAAATTTGATTTGTGAATTTCTGGTAAAGTGACCAGTAATTTTAAAAGAATTTTTTTCAATAAATAGATCTTTATAACAGAAATGAGGATGAGACAATAAAGATGTGTAATTTAACAATAATTTACAATCAAATAAAATACAATCAGTAAAGGAATTAGAAAAAGTCTTTTAATAATCTAAATAAAATATCAGACTACAGCTTTTCTTGATAGTAATGGGGCATGGTGAGAAGGAGGAAGACAACAGTTGAGTTGCGAAAGAGGAGAGAAGGTCTCCACTCTTGAGTACTTGATATGTGCCAGACACTTTTCGAATCATTTCTCATTATTACATTGATCTTTACGTATATTTATAAATATGAAGTGGCACCTCTAAGTCACTGTGGCAAGAAAGCTAGATAATAATAGAGCTTAAACATAAATCTCAATTTGTTTGATGCAAATATAATATTCTGATGGATACTCAGTGAAGGCACTAAAGGGTGCTTAAAAGAAAATGGAAACAGAATATATATTCTCAGTAAATTGGGAGAGCAGAATCAAAACCGTAAAGGAAGAAGAACAAAAGAGCATCTCCTTTCATTCTGTCACATACAAAATACTTCTAACACGTGGACTGGACTAAAATCTCACTAAAATATCAACTGCATATATATATATTCATTTTATATATACACTACATGTATATATAATGTGTATCTGGGTCTATGCGAGGATGTGTGTGTGTGTGTGAGAATTTACGAAGGATGGCTACGTTCAATATTTCAATACTTTCTAATCATTTGAAATGAATTTAACATTATGATATTTGCAAAGCGTCAGCTGAAATCTTTAAATTAGTGTGTTTACCATGTTTTCTGTTTCACTAGGCAGCTGTTTCTAAATGAAGAATTAACATTCTGTTGGTATATAGCTAAATACATTATTTTTAATCATTTCAACTAGGTACCACATGTACAATTATGAATGTTATAAGCCTGACTCAATCATTTCAGATAGAAAATGCTTTGCCCCTTCCTATATTTATCTTGTACTATGGATTTCTCTCTTTTTTCGTGCAATATCTCCTGTGCTTTGACTGACATTTTGGGCTCACACAATTTAAAATTGCACTTTAGCAACAGTGAAAGTTTTTGGAAAGTTAAGAATTGAGTAACAGTCACTTGAGGTAGCATTTTCCCCAAAAGAAAAATATTTATAAAACTTTTACTAGTGCTACTTAAATGCTTTAAATATACATTTTTTAATTTTTATATAACTTTTAAGAGGGGAAAAAAGAAAATTGCACTTTGATACCTTTAGCTACAGTCAGATTTGGGGCCTCATATATTCACTACAGAATTACTGTAAGAAGACAACTGACAAAATTTTGGCTTAGACCTGAAGCTATCTGTCAACGGCAACATAGCTGAAAGAAGCTGGGCCATGACAATATTAGCAAATTTATTGTGTTACTATGTTCTAGCTGGCTACCCACACAGTCTACATATGTAACACATTTTCCCTTTATTTTGGAAATGCAGAAATGGAGGCAAAGTTGAGTCTGGAACTTCTTCAAATCAAAGTCACAAACCTAATAAATGCTGGAGACTGGAATGAAACATGTCTCCAACGTACATATGCTCCAGTGGTTAACTTTCAATGGGAATGTGGTAACCAGACATGGATACACTATTAGTCAGATTGAAGATGGTATTATCTTCTTCCTATTTCTTTGTACTCCCTACTGTCATTTTTCCCAGCTCCTGCTTCTTGTTTTCATTCTGTCTTCCCAATTTACTCAAGGTAGAGCAGCAATTAAAAATGTAGTACAGAGACAGCATCTTCAGAGTTCTGTCTTGATAGTAACTGGAATTGTGAAAGTTGCCATTCCAATGAATATTTTAGTAGAAGTCAGGATGAAAAGAAATAAAAAACTTAAGTTCCATAAAGGTATCGAATTCTCCCAATGAACTTAAACTGTAGCAGGAAATAATAGGACATTTCCGTTCTCTATATTGTCAATATCTAAATAAGAAGGAGTATTTAAGTAAAAACAAGGCCAGTCCTTGTCAGATCCTCAATATGGCAAACTGCCAGTACTTTTAGGATCTTGAAGTTCAGACATTTAACAACCTGCTCTCCATGAGGTAATTTACTTCTTGTGAAAGGAAGATTGGCAGAAAAGAGAAAGTGAAGCACTTTGTTTATCCAAAGAGAAATAGATTTTGGCCGCTAAGCGCACAATCCTCTATCATATTATCCTGACAAGACACTTTTCTTTATACATAGAAAGACTCATTTACAGGACAAAGGGTAATTGAGATATTGGCCTTAACCATTCCTTGATCTTAGAAAACTGTCCACTTAGATAATGCCCACAGTAGCTGTTGCTACATTATTGTCCTTTCAAAAAAATGTTCCCTTGGGAATGTAAAAGATTGAGTGTCTACACAAGATAAATTTCATAAATAAGTACTTAAGATAAATTCTGAACTAGTGATGACAGGCTATTAGCACATTTAGTAGGTGTTAGAGATAAAGTAAAAGCAACATGGAGTTGCTAGTTGTGAAGTTACTTAAATCATTGTCAACTGGTCCCTTACAGACCCTTTCACCTGTGTTTTCTATCATAAAGTAACAAAGAAAGTGCAATTCTAGTCTCATGTGGAAGTCCTTAAGAATAATTTGAAGATTGAAGGCCACTCTAAAGCATATAAAGTTTCATATTCAACTCTGCGTTGAAGGAGCAACACTACAGTATTTAAAACGGATTTCTCCAGTGTTAAGTACTCATGAGGTTAAAAGGGAAGAAAACATACGTGTTTATTCTTTAAGTATTACACACCATGTCTGTTTCTAAAAATCATAGATTTAAGACTGACATAATAGTTTGAAATCTTTCTTTAAAAAACCAGAAGAGAAAGCTATTTACACCAAAGGCAGCATTCTGAAGCCTAAATTATTTGTGCAACATTTAAAAGAAGATCAAATAAATTGTACGTGTGTGTTTGGATGGGGCTGAGGAAAATGGTAAATGTAAATGTGGTTGTTAGTAGAAATAAAATGGCAAACGAAAACTATTAATTGAGCTTTCACACCATTAGCTAAGAACTTGAATGAAATTTTACATCGTTTTTTCTTATTTAGTCCTCACACAAGACCCATGGGGGACTGTTTATTATCCAACTTTTATTAATGAGAAAACTGAGCCTGAAAAATTAAATATATTTTCACACATCACAGATGATTGAAATTCAAAACAAGGGTCTCTCACTGTGAAGCCTATATTCTTTCTCTGGGTCACATACTGTTGTCTGTGTCATGTATCTTTCACGCCACTACTTCAGTCATATCCCTACCTCATTGTTTGGCTAGTCCAAATCTTTGAACTAATATAACATTGAGAAAACCAATGAAATTGTATTTTGATCTTACCATGTATTTTACTGTAAAATGGAAGTAATTATCCATAACCTGTCAACATCATATGTATTTTTAAACAGCAATTGTGACAATAGTGTGAGAAAGCGTAAGCATTTTACAAATTCCAAGATGACAGAAAGTACAAGATGGATTCATTCTTAAATTGTTTGTATTCATTTGTTGTCATATTTGAAACTGTTTTCATTCTTTAACAGAATTACACACATGCTGTGACTTGTCAGAATTGTGCTCCCGATTATGATTCATTCAAATCTTCTTTGGATAAGACATTGCTCACAATATAATAATCATAGAAAAAAGACAATAAAGTAGAAAATGGTTGTCTAGTATTACCAACACATACTAAACACTTTAAATCTCCTATTTAGAATATATGTCTTGAACTTACACGCCAACATAGCAGAATCTGAATATAGATTATCTAGATGATGACTTTTTTTTGCTATTTCCCAGTATATGAATATTTCTAGGCATGATAATCCTCTTTGCTGTCAGACTCCTATTCTATTGGCTAGCAAGAAGAGTGCTTTAAATCTTACTTCCTGAAAGGGTGAAACTCAAATACTCTTTTCTCTGAGAGTGTTTCTCACTTTACAAGGGAAAGTATATATATCCCATATTTCAGGTAGAGTAACAATGTTTCAGGCATCCAGCCTGATACATTTTCACTTATACTTCATTGGCTCAACATTTATTTTAAATATTTATGAATCATATTTTCTTACTTCCCAATTTTTGACCAATGTTCTGAATAGTTGTAGTAACCATATAACAACAACAGCAACAACAATAATAATAATGTATGCTGGTGTTTTGGGTGGCTTTATACCCATTAATTTTGAGGGGCAAGGAGGAGCTGAATGACACCAGGTGATTAAGATTGTTTTATTGTGACTGTATTTTCTATCTGCTTAAATTTAGAGTTGATTTCTCTATGTTTAGAGATGAGAGAAAAATCAATCCAGAGATACTGGTGAGATTCTGATCAGGGGTTAACGGCTTATAGCTGATGGAGCTAGATGGCAGGAGCAGCTTGGTGTAAGCCTCTACATGCAAGGCCATAAGTTATAAAATTTTTCAGAACATTATAGATAAGGTCATTCTACCTACTTCCCCATAGAAGTTATCAATGTTTGGGAATCAAGAATACAGAGAAATTTTAGCAGCACCAGTAAAAAGTAGACTGTGCATGAAAACTAGCATGCCAATAATGGACAGAGGCAATAAGAAGGCTTCTCAAATAACTTTGTGAGCAGTAGATACAAATAAGTGGAGTAAAAATTAGAAAGGAGAAAGAAAACAGAAAGTAACGTGAATAGAAGTGACAGGCTCATTTTTTGAGCATACGTGAGACACTTCATTGTGAGCTACCATAAGAACTGGAAGAAGACATTAAAGGATGTCTAATTCCCAACAATAAAGTTCCTGAGGCCATCATAATTTGGGCAGGAAAAGGAAGTAGGGCCTTGTTTTGTGGTCACAAGATCTCAACATTTTAGTTAAAATAGCAATAGTAGTTACAATAATCATAAAAGAAATTATTAAGGCACTATTCTTAGGATTTAACATATACTTTCCGTTTTCATCTTAACATTAACCATGTGCAATAGATATTACTATTCCTGTTTTGCAGATGTAGAATTTGAAATTCAGAGATGTTAAATAAGTTGTCCAAGGTTACATAGCAAATAAATAGTAGTCAGGATTAAAGTCAGTTGCTCTTACTCTAAACACTGTGTTTTGAATCGGCATTGCTTTAAAGTTTGGTCTCACTTGGTGCACTTTAACACACAAAAAGTACTTGTTTTGTACATTAGTAAATACTTTACAGACCAAAACAACTGACAAAAGTGACAAAATGGAGCCTGAAATGGAAGAAATAAAGCAGAAGATAAAAAGTATGTTTGTGTATATATCCTCTCGCATTGGAAACTGTGTTTGATCATCTAAAATCTAAAAAAATAAATAAAGATTTTCCCTTGAAGCTCTACCTAGTTTATATTTCATTGGCCTGAACTGTATCATACGCCCACTTATATATGCAAGGAAGGATGGGAAATGTATTTTTTTTCCATGTGGCTTCATTGGCAGCTAGTATTTTCTGTCATGTAGCGCAAATAAAAAGTGGGCAGGGGAGATTAGATAGATAGGTTGGTTGATAGATTGACAGATAAAGGTAGATTCAGGAGGTATGAAGTATGAATGCTTAATAAAATATATATGTAAAAAATAAATCTCAATAGAAATGAAGCAAAAAAATTAAACTGTCATATTATTTTATCCTTATTAAATTGCACAATTTTGGGGGCTGTCCTCATGGCTGAGTGGTTGGAATTCTGCATGCTCTGATTTGGTGGCCCCGGTTTGTGGATTCCGATGGAGGCACAGACCTACTCCCCTCGTCAGCCATGCTGTGGAGGCATCCCACATACAAAAAAAAGTAGAGGAGGACTGGCACAGATGTTAACTCAAGGCTAGGCCTCCTCAGGCAATAAAAAAAAAGGGGAAGATTGGCAACGGATGTTAGCTCAGGGTGAAACTTCCTCACAGGCACAAAAAAATTGCGCAGTTTTTATTTTCGCTGTTGTTGCTATTATTGGTTTTGCTTCTTAGTTAAATTGTTGCTTGCTTGTTTAGAATATTCATTATTGGCTAAAGTTTAAGGAATACTATTTCGTATATTGTTGATGAGAAGATGATGTGGGATAAACTTGGTCGATAAAAGAATTTGTCAGTGTTTCAAAAACACTGACTAGTCTCCGTGTGATACAATCTCCATGGGAACAGAAAGCCTTGCAGTATCTGCCAGTGAGCTGAGCTGAGTGCCAGCCTCAATACAGTTATGCACTAAATGTTCTTTGAATGAATGAGTTGAACATCCCTAATTCTAGGAATTCCAATACTAGAAAAGCATCCTAAAGAGTAAAATAGATTCGCATGTAAAAATGTGCTGAATTTGTTCTTTCCAAAACTAAAAACGAAACTATATATATCCCAGAATATCAGACTATTTGATTAAAGTATGTTTTCTTCGTATAATGAGATAGTAGAAATTTATTAAAAATAGTGCTACTTAGGAATATAGGGAAATAGTCATTCTAAATGAAACAGCAGTTACCAAATATTATACATAAAATGAGATTAAAGTGGTAAAAACACACTATTTTATATTGCTGATATAAAGTGAATGCCTATTGGGTGTCAAATAGTATTCTGAGGTTAATTTCATCCTCACAACTGATTAACTAATTTCATCGTTGGCTTATCTTCAGGTTTATGAGGTCACTATTACTAATAAAGTGTTAATTAATTATTTTAAATCTCAAATCAGCCCTATGAGGTCAGTACTATTTGATTCCCTTCAAAACTGACTCACAGAAAGGTTAATTACCTTGTTCTAGAATGAACACTGGAGATGGGCAGAGACAGGGTTTGAACCCAGGGAATGAATCTCCCTAATCATTCATCTTAAACCTTCTACTCTATGCCTAGAAGGAAGGTATGCCTGTAACTAAATGCACTATTATTTATTTGAGTTTCACCTTGTGCACTGAAATATGGTCATATTTATTTTTTATAATGAACACACTTTACTTTTGTAATAGGAAAGCCAAACAAATATTTTTAGAGGCTTGTTGAGAAAAGTTTGCTTAAATAAATAGGAAGTGAAAAAGAAGAAAGGAATCAGGCACTCTGGAGGGGTTTAGGTAGACGGTGAGTAGTTTGCTATGCTGATTGTAGCTGTCAAGGAATCATCGCGGTTAATAAGATTATTAGTAGCTGAGGTTGACAGTGGTGTGGGATCAGGGGGCCTTATGTCAAGGAGCTGTGGGAAACATGAGTGAGAAGGACCACCGCTACTTGTGTGAGCTCTTAATCTATGGTTAATGTCTCGAGCTGTGGTTTCCCTGACATTTGTGTTCTGTTCTCTCCATGTCTAATAAGTAACATGGATTTCAGGTCACAGGATCAAAGCTTAATATACCATGCTTGATTTTAATGTAATTTTTAAAATAAAGTGCATAACTCATTCAGGGGTAGAATATGAAAAATGCCCTACTGATTAAAAAATAATAGAGAAAAAGTTGGGAAATAAGCAAACAGTAAGTACAGCCACATTTGTTCGTCCAGAATAAGTGCAAATTAATCAACATAGAAGATAATGTGTGAAAATGCTTGGCAATAAACACAAGTAGTGCTGAGATATGCAAGTGCTGAATAACCCATTTGAGTGATCACTTTTTATCCTGGAATAACTCTATTGACATTTGCACTGTTGGTGCAAAAAGAGTGGTGATAAAACTTCCGGTGTCTTAGCAAAAATCAAGGTAGAGACACCACACTATACCAATAGTCACTTGTCTTCACCACTACACACCTTATATATTAAAAAGATGTCAGTTTCATGTAAGTATTGAAATTCTAATCGCTGAAATTGCTTTCTAGTTTTCCTATTTGTTAGTTTGCTTAGCTGCATTCATGCTTGAAGCTTTTTAATTATTTATTAATTATTTTTCCCACCTTATTAGCTTTCATTTTGTTATTCTAAGTTAATGTATAGCAATTTGATATAAAATAGGTCGGTTCAATCAGTTATCTGTAAATGCATCAAGCTTGGCTACATATATTTACCTTAGTCAAGTAGCCACTACTTCGGTTTTCATACTTGTCACTTATTTGCCAGATGATTGTATAACTAAAACCAAACAAAAACCTGCATGTAAAATCTTCTTTATCATATAGAGATGGTAAATAATTCAAAGTATTCTGAGTTTTCAAGACTAGCTTTAGATTCAACAAGCTATCAGTGGCCACAAATGTGTGCTATTTATGAAGTGCCAGAACATAACTTTCATGTTAGTTGTTTTCCACATTATGAGCAGATAACAATAAACCATGGAGCATGACATTATCTGAGGATATTTTAGTTGATAGTTTGACATGAGCAGCCAACACATTGGTGTGTGTGAGCTCTCTCCTTTCTCAAGCAGTTTTTAAGAGAGAAATTGTGAAATTGTCAAGACCTATCTTGGATGGTTTGAATAGACTTGAACACGAGATACTTTTCTAAAATTTTATGCTCAGGTAAATTAAGTGTCAACCATTAATTTGAGCAGAGAATTAAAATAATCAGGATCATTGTATGATCAAGATTAACAAGGAGCAGTTGCCGAAAACTTAGAGGAACGAAAACACAGGTTGGGTTGTGATTGGTCAAAAGACTTCAGTGACTCTAAAATTTTGAAACTGGAGAGCATCTCTGATATCGCCCTTGTGAAATGGATGGATAACAGTGGGGTAATAATCTAGTTCCTGTTAAAAACCACCGGACTCTATTAATCATAGCGCTTTTGGGCTTTCCTAGCTATAAGAGTCTATTGACTGAGTATGAGATATTTAACAAATATTCGTTATTTAGCTATGAGCCAGGTAAAATTTCATAATTAAAACTGAAGTGTGAAAAATTATAAATTTCCTTTTCTATAAAACAAAATATTTCATGCTCTAATCTGCTGAACTCAATAACATAATTTAACCACTTGAGATAATGTCAATGAGTTGAATGATTTTTCAATAATTTGCTGTTTTATCCTAATAAATGCAAAGTTCTATCTTCCACATATTATCCACCTTATGAATTCTAAGTTCCAGGTGACATAGTGTCTTATGTAGCATCATATTTTGGTGGGAAATAGGCAGTAGGAACTTACTTGGCCTCTTCATCTGCAAGCATTTGCAGAAGTACAGATCCTCTCAGTCTGTTTTTCATCACCTGCTTCTACCTTTGTTGCATCTGATGAATCTTCAGATTCATTAACCTTCTAGTCACTCAGCTAATTTAGATTATTCCCAGCACCAAATGTTTTTCAGGTCTGCTTGCTCTTTATCAGACAATTCTTCACAAATATTCAGATGGAGATAGGAAACAATGCAAACCGAAATTCTTTCCAAAATTCTTTCTCGGGTCAGTCCTAGGAGTCCTAGTGGGGAAGGATTATGCTAAGATCTATCCTTACCACTGTTTCTACGTTAAAGCTGCTTTACCATTCTCAGATGGTAGATTTCTTTTTGGGTTTCATTAAGCTTCACCCCGTCAGACAAGTACACACCAAGAGTAATCTGTAACAAGACTGCGGGGGCAAAGAGGTGCGGTTCTTCTCTGTTCTTGTTCCTTTCTCTTCTATATGGCAAACATATTCAGCTTGGGGTCCTTCAAATCTTACTTTGGTTCTTTAAAATGGCAGACTCTTGAAATTGAAAAGTCTTTCATTTTGAGGTTATTGTCACTGCCTTAAGTGTAAAATCTAATTTGGAACACGAAGCTAATCAGTCTGTTCTCTCTGAATTCATTTTAGTCCTCTCTTTACTGCATGTTCTTTTTTTCTTCTTTTCTTTTTTTGGTGAGAAGATAGGCGCTGAGCTAACATCTGTGCCAATCTTCCTCTATTTTGAATGTTGGATGCCGCCACATCATGGCTTGATGAGCAGTGTGTAAGTCCCCACCCAGGATCCAAAACTGTGATCCCCAGGCCACCAAAGCAGAGCACATGAACTCAACCACCACACTACTGGGCCAGCCCCTACCACGTGTTCTTGAAAGCAATAAATGTTACTGGCCCAATTGCAGGAAGGTGGAAGATGGCAGATGGAGGGAAAGAAGTAAATGAGTGAGTAAAAGCTTGGTTTATAGGTCTAAATTTTATTAGAACATACTTCTATTTGCACAAATTTTCTTTTTTTTTCAACTTAAGCATAACACATATGCAGAGAGCTTTGCATATTTTAAGTGTACGTATAACCATCCTAATGAGGAAATGGAACACACAGTAGGTCAAAAGCTGCCTGCATGCCCAAAGTTAACTGTCATTATGATTTATTACACATTAATCCATAGAGCGGTTTCACTTATGTTTGAAATTTATATAAATTAGTTGTACTATATGTAGTCTTTCAGGTTTTGCTTCCTTTGCTCAACGTGGTTTGTGAGATTCATGTGTGTTGTTGACTGTAGCTTTAGTCATACCATTTTAATTTCTGTATGTTATTTCATTGAGTAAATATATTCCAACTGATTGATACTTTTGGATTGATATTTCAATTTTTCAGTTTGTAACTTTTACAAATAATGTTGCTATTGATATTGTTGTATGTATCTTTTGATACATATGTGCATAAAATTTGGTTTGGAAATTGTTTTCAACAACACTAGACCATTCCAAAGAATTTTCCAAAGGGGTTATACAATTGATTCTTCCTCAAGAAATATGTGAGCACTGTATCCTTGTCAACATTCAATATTGTCAGATATTTGGTTTAGTTTTGTTCTAAAAGGCATTTTTAGATGGAAACTTCTTCAAACTGGTATAAGGTAACTATGGAAAACCTACAGCTAACATTACATTTGATGGTAATGGACTGGATGTTTTACACCTAAAACCAAGGAATAGACAAAGATGTTGATCTACTTACTGACAGTTTTACCCAGTACTATAAAGACAAAGAAATGAAATAAAGACATTATGATCTACTGGGGAGAAGAAGAAGTATTTTTCTTGCAGACAAGACAGTTTTCTGTGTAGAAAATGCTAAAGAATTTATAAAAAGAGCCAGCAATGCTAATAAGTGAATTTAGGAAATTTTCAGGAAACAAGGTCAATATACAAAAATGCCTAGGTAATCATCTTCATTCTTTAAGATGATTTTTACAGAGGATATAATTCTAAATCGACACATTGGTCCGCTTGCAAACAATGGGGAGGATCCAAATAGTCAACCAAAGCAGGAAGATATGTTTTATCGTTGACAATATTGAGAAATGCCAGTGCAGGATGGAAATAAAGAGCAGAGCGGCTTCTGTTCAGTTTTATCGTGTATTTAAATTTGTTACAGACCGTGAACCTAATTATTACCTGTACTTGGGACAAAATATGCCCTCCACTTGCACTTGGTATTCCATTATTCTATTACGATACAGACATCATTCAATTACCTCTTACTTCCAAAACTGTTGCTTAAAAGTCAACTCTTATTCTTAATTATGAAGTGTTTGTTGCTTCTTTGAAGGTAAAATACCCCTTTCCCTCATCCTGCTGCCTGCTTTATAGATCTCCCTTTGCGTTTGATTTTAATGTATTAATTTCAATTTATATTTTTATTTTTCTCAGATTTCGGGAGGGTTTTAATCTATGTAACTGATGTATTTCATGATTTTTGGGGGAGAAATTCTAAGTAGTTTTCTCTTCAAATAAAGTCACAGTCCCATTTTCTCTCTCTCTTTCTGTTTAAAACGTAAATTGGATGTTCTCTCATCCTTATATTTCCTTTCTTCTAACCTACCTTCAATTCATCATTTTCTCTTTACTTATCTAATATGGTGTCAAATCTGGAAATTTTTTTATATAGCCCCTTTGTGTTTTATTGTCTGCAGTATCTTGTTCTCTTGCTTGTATACACAAACATACACACATACACAAACATAGGTCACACATAAATAAATCAAAAATTTTTATAGGAAAAATGTTTTTCTTCAATACTTCAAGAGCATACCTATGGAGAAACAAACAAGCACAGTTAATTTTAATTACAGGAAAAGAAAACTATAATCAAGATTCAGAGTTTGGGGCTGGCCCTGTGGCCGAGTGGTTAAGTTCGCGCGCTCCGCTGCAGGCGGCCCAGTGTTTTGTTGGTTCGAATCCTGGGCGCGGACATGACACTGCTCATCAAACCACGCTGAGGCGGCATCCCACATATCACAACTAGAAGGACCCACAACGAAGAATATACAACTATGTACCGGGGGGGCTTTGGGGAGAAAAAGGAAAAAATAAAATCTTAAAAAAAAAAAAAAAGATTCAGAGTTTAATATATAACTTTTCAACAACTTTTTAAAAATGTCCAGTGTTTAATTTTGGTAAAGAAAATATTAGGCAAAGGTGATGGTGGATGAAGCCGACAAGATGAACTGTTTCATGGTGAACTTGGAAAAGGACTTGTAATTAAAAAGAGTCAGAATTTCTTGAAGGGTCCTGTTTTTTCTTAAAGTTTCTTCCATATTTTGCTTCTATCTCTTCATAGAACACTGAAGTGAAATCCTTTCTCTGTGCTATAAAGAGAGTGAGCCTGAAAGTGAGACTACTTTGCTTTATGGTTGTTTTTAAGCTGCCAGGTACCAATGTGGCCAATTAGGACAAAGAGCTAAACTGAAAGTAACAACCAAGCCATTACTCAAACACTGCAATAATGCAAGGAAGAGACAAAGAACAAGAAAAGTGACGTCCCTTTAATGTTCCCCATGGAACAACATTGGGTCAGAGTCAGTGAGATGTCATGTAATGCAGGTGAAGAAAACATCTCATTGAGGAGAACTGGACCAAAGGCTCCTGTCATCTCATGGACCTGTGGGGCCAGTGGACAGAAAAGAGAGAGGACTAGGAGTAGAGAACTCAACCAAAGTGGAGAAAAAGCCCCTTAATCTAGCATCCCCCTATTCTACGATAAGGAGATCTTAGCAGAGGTGTCTAAAAAACATCTCAACTGAGGCCCCAGATAAGGAGGGTTCCAAAAGGAAGTGCCTACGCTAGGGATGAAGATATGAACATGTGTATGAACATGAGCAGACAGAGGTAGGGTGGTAGGGATAGGAGAAGAAGCTATATCCTTCACTGCAACTCCCTCCTGAGACTGCAATGCACTGGCTGGGCGCCAAGTCTAATGTGGGGAGGGCAGCTTTCCTCAGGAAGCCTATCAGGTAAAACCTTTGTCATTGCCTGTGGCAGGCCTGAGAGATCACAGATAGGATTTGGTCCTCGAGCAAAATCCCCGTGTTTTGCCGAGGTTGCATGATCATCCACACCTTCAGTGATTTGGGAGAAGGGCACTCAGGACTCAGAGGTAGTTGTAGTCATAGCTGTGGTTTATTACAGTGAAAGGATACACAGGAGAGTCATCCAGGGCAAAGGCATATCATATGAAGTCCACAAAAATTTCCAGAGACTTCTAAAGATCTCTCTCCTAGGAATGAGCGAGGGGAGTCACACAGACACTCTTTTTTCTTCAGCAGTGAAATGTAGTAACATGTGCACAACATTTCTGCTCAAGAAAGCTCACTTGAAATTCGAAGTCCAGGGTTTATATGAGGCTGGTCACATAGGCATTCTTTGCCTGCACAAGCATCCATGGTTATCCAAATTCCAGGCTCCAGAAAGAAAGCACCTTGTTATGTGCTGAATTATGTCCTCCAGAAAAGATGTGTTGAATTCCTAAACACAGGTGCCTCAGAATGTGACCTTATTTGAGAATGGGGTCGTTGTAGATATAATTAACTTAGCTAATATGAGTTTATGCTATAGTAGAGGGGGCCCTTAATCCAAAATGACTGGCGTCCTAATAAGAGAGATATTTGGACACAGACACAGAGAGAAAATGGCCATGTGAGGACGGAGGCAGAAATTAGAGTTACGCTATCGCAAACGAAGGAACGTCTGGGGCTACCAGAAGCTGCAAGAGGCAAGAGGCTCCGAAGGGAGCGTGGCCTTCTTATGCTTTGATTTCAGACTTCTAGCCTCCTGAGCTGTGAGACAATACATTCTGTTGTTTTAAGCTACCATGTTTATGGTACTTTTTATGACAGCCCCAGGAAACTACTATAGATTTTGGTACTAGGATTGGAGTACTGCTATAACAAACACAAAAAATATGGAAGTGGATCTGGAATTAGGTAATGGGAGAGTTTTGAGACTCTTGATAGAAAAAACTAGATTGCCTTAAAGAGATTGTTGATAAAAATATGGCCATCAAAGAAAATTTTGATGTGGAATCAGAGAGAAGTGAGGAGAGCCACACAGAATGCTTCTATTTCTTAGAGTATACATATATTGTCATGAGCAGAATGCTACTAGAAATACGAACACTAAAAGTATTTCTGATGTCTCAGAAATGAAGAATGTGTTATTGGAAACTGGAGAAAAGGTGATCCTTGTTATAAAGTGGCAGAGAACTTGGCTGAATTATGTTCTACTACTTGTAGCAAATTTATAAGCGACAAAGTTGGACATTTAGCTGAGAATACTTCACAGCAAAATATGTAAGATGTGACCTGGTTTCCCCTTGCTGCTTATAGTAAAATGCAAGAGGAAAGAGATAAATTGAGGTAAGAGTTATTAAGCAAAAGAGAAACAGGAATTGATGACTTGGGAAGTTATTGTCCTGTGCAGATAGCATGCTCTGGAAATAGGGCCAAGGATGTGGCTGGACAATCATTTGCTAATAAGACTGGGTGTGTGAATTGTGGATCCAGTCAATTCTCTCAGAGGATCCAAGAATGAAGATGTGGATATCCAAGAAAGATGTGTGGAGGACATTCCTGTTTGATGGTATGGACTCACATGCTCACAAGATTGAAAAGGTTTTTGAGAATTATGACAGCAGAAACACTGCCAGCCTGGCCTAAGAGGGACAGTGACAAGATGAAATGAATGAAGAATGACTCTGAGGGCAGAACCACGGATGAAGAAGTCTGAAAGTACCTCCTAGGACAGAGAGAGTAGGGTTGCCACTCATGTGGGCAGAGAGGACCCACAGGACAGAGCATGGAGCCATAGGAGATTATTCTCAAGCATTGAAATCTAATAAATATGCCCAACTGATTTTTAGAACTTTCTTGAATCCTGAGACCTCTTTTCCTCCTATTTCTACCTCTTGGAATTGGAAATGTCTATCCTCTGAGTGTCCCAACTTTGTATTTTGTAAGTGTATAACTTGTTTTCTAATTTCATAAGTTCATAGATAACAAGAATTTTCTCCCTGTATAGACCATACTTAGAGTCTAGAAGTGATCATATTTAGATCAGATTTTTGCACTTAAAGTTGACCCTGGAATAGTTTAAAACTTTTTGGGATATTGGGATGGATAAATTTATTTTGCACATAGGAAAGACATGAATTTTGGGGAGAGTAGAGGGTGGATTGTTATGGGTTGAATTTGTCCACCAAAAAGATATATTGAAGTCCTCATACTAAAATATATTTATGTACAAGTAGAAAGGTTTGCATAGTAACTGTCTACAAAATTATTTTTGTTCTAAATTTCAATGCACTTGACCATCAGGTACAATCAATGACAATCACAGTTAGGTTCTTCATGTCAATCAAATGCTATAGAGACTTGTCCATGTCTACACTGTGTACAGCGTGTTCTCACTCCCAAGGTAATCATTGCTTATAATAATTATTGACATCATTAATTAAATAATGTAATTGCTTAATGTAACTATTCAGTTTGATCATCACAGCAAAGATAAATTGGCTGAAATCTTAAAAATCAGTATAAGTAGGATAATTTCACTCAAAACTGCTCACGATGTTTCTGGCACATTTCATGTGTCAAATTTATAATCCAAATTTATAATTTGTAATCCCCACCTGCAAAAGGTAGGCCTAAGCAAGAACCAAAGCCTCAGGGTCTATTTGGATATTTACAAATGGAGTTTATGCAATTACCTTTTTCAAATGGTTATGAATATGTTTTTACTATTGTCCATCTATTTTCCAGATGGCCATAAGTTTTTTCTGCCAAATGGCAACTGCATTAAGAAATAGAAAACAAATCACATGAAACAAAACAAACAAGCAACAACAATTAGCCTCCTAGACTTTGTATTTCAGCTTGGTGTGCTACCAACCAAATATTTTCCAACGATAGAAGTGCATATTTTACAGAGACTGTAATCAAATAGCTGCATGTGTTAGTGCTCATCATCCAGAAACTCCATCATGTTTATCATCCTCTATGAGTAGTGAAAAATAAAAGAACACATAATGCTTGGAAAATTATTTGGAAGATTAACTGCCATGACCTAAGGTATTATCTTTAACTCTGTGGGCGATCAAAACTTCAACGACCAGAAATCATGGGTTATCATTCTCAACTCTCACTTAGTGAGACTAGCAATTACATGTTCAATATCTATCATCTTTTCCAGTTTTATTGTAATATACAAATGTTTAAAACCAACTGGTCTAGGCAGCTTTACCAAAGGAAAAACCTCAGAAATGACATAAGAATGCCCTTGAACTTCATTGGAAAAGGCCATATCAGGTCCTACTAACCCAGCAGTTATCTTTGAGAGCACAGATTCCTGGATCTGTGTTTCTCAACTATCAATGCATCACACTCTCATGATCTGTTGTACTCAGAGCTTGGAAATTAAAACTGAGACTCTTTCTGAATTCTCTAGAAGCAGATGGCATCATAAAGAATTCAGCTTTTCCAAAAATCTTGGATCGAATAGCCAACTTTCAGACTTCTAAGATTTCCAGACCCGGAGTCTGAATGCAAGGAGCTACTAATTCTTGTCTCTTTCTCCTCTTTTATTTTATTTTATTTTACTATTTTTTTTTTTTTTTGAGGAAGATTAGCCCTGAGCTAACATCTGCTGCCAATCCTCCTCTGTTTGCTGAGGAAGATGGGCCCTGAGCTAACATCCATGCCCGTCTTCCTCTACTTTATATGTGGGACGCCTGTCACAGCATGGCTTGCCAAGCGGTGCCATGTCCGCACCCGGGATCTGAACCAGCAAACCCTGGGCTGCTGACGTGGAACATGCAAACTTAACCGCTGTGCTGCTGGGCCGGCCCCTTTTATTTTTTAAATAACTCTCTTTGAACCATTTGTTGTAGCTTAAAATTATAAATTTTTAATTATCAATAACAGAAAATTTAAGATTTTTTCCTTTGTTTCTAATAATTTTCTTTCAATAGCTGCTCCTTGGTATTTGACAACACTAGACTGGTAACATAAAGAACCAAATAGAAAGATAAGAAAACTTGGAAACCTGGCCACTGTGCCACTTTCCAAATTGCGAAATTCAGACATAGTGTTTTTTTTTTTTCTTGACTATGATTAAGAGAAGATAATCTTGCTAAAGGAGACACTTCAAGGGGTGTTAAATGATCCATTTCTTATGTTCCTTAGCATTACAATTCTATAATATACCTTGTCCAGAGCCATAAGTGATTTTGTGTAACCACTATCTGATGAATGAATTCAACAGAAAAGCATCAATCACACAGGAAACTGATAATCTACTTGAAATTCAAACATTTCCTATGGTCAGGAACTTTACTTGTTTTTCAGATTTGGAAGCTGGATAGAGGTGAGAATCTGGACTCTGACATTCAGCATAAGGATGTTTTCTCTGACGCAAATGCTGGTAAGGAGGAACGACTATAAATGTCCCTGAAACTTTCGCTGTGAACATTGAAAAACTTCCCCCCAACTATTCTTCCCCACTAACATTTTGCTAAACTCAAGTTGATTACTGATAAACTGCAACCACTATTTTGCTGCTCTACCATCCTGTCCTGTAATTAGTGTAACATAAGTTTCCACAGATACTGGGAATTTCCATAGTGAACATTCTTGGAACAAAACTAAATTTTGACTGATCTTCTTCCATCTGTCATATAATATATTTAAACATGTTGCTTCACTCCTTAACATTCATGTCAAAGTTGGTCTCATTTAGCAATATTTTAATATCAGGTTGAGTGATTGACTTGGCTTGTTTTTTTCTCCCTCCGTGATATGTAATGGGCATTTGTATTGGTCACCAAGAAGAGAATTAAAAAATGAACAAGAAACAAGAATGTGATGTGTACAGCAAGATAAATGTTCCATCACCAATTTTACAAAGTAGATGGCTTAAAGCTAAGTAAGTCCAAAAAGTGCATTCTGTTTCTTCAATTTTAGCAAGGAAATCAAACAGAAATTCACTTAAGCAAATATAAGAGAGTACATTATGTGATTTGGGGTTCGCATAGATAACAGGCCACGGGGTTGGGTTTGCTTGCTGTAGGGTTGCAAATTATTTACAGATCAAAATAAGGAGAGACTGTAATGGTGGATTAAAATCTTACTGTAAATATGTTTAGGGCTAAATCATAGAAAAAACAGAGTGATGTTAAGGATTATGAATTTTTTTCTTATAAGCAATTGAAAACACTAAACTTTTTAAAATAGATAAAGCTTAACTTCTGCTATACAGATAATTTTGGAAACAGCGTGAATGATGGATTGGAAACATATTGGAAGCAGACAGTTTAGGAGAAGATGATGTACATATGCTCAGGATAGTGTTTCAATGGCCTGACAGTCTCCTCTACTCTAAATTTGGGAGCTGGCAAAGATCAGAAATAAAACACCCCAGAATCATGGCTGGGGGATGGGCCCTTCTTTTTGCCAAGGGGCTTACTTACCCATCTAGTTAAGGAACAGTGACAAGATCAAAGCAAACTAGTTCTCATATTTCAGATAAGTATTAGTTGAGATTCTCTAGTAAACTGCAAATCCAGCTCTCACCCTCACACCATACTGAGTTATAGAGGAGCTCTTCAGAAAACGTCAAGGAATCAGGTGTCATTTTGTGTGTGTGTGTGTGAAATTCTTTGCCACATACCCAATTGTAAAGCTGAAAAAATATCCCCATTCCCATCACTTCTGTTACTTCTTCACCCATCCACCATGTTTAGTTAGCCTCTTTAGAGGAAGCAGGACCTTCCACTCATTTGTTTCATTTATTCAAAGTTAAAGTCCTCAGGAAATAGCTATTTACCCAGTCTGTTGCTTAGAGCGGTTCCATCTCCTCCCTTCTTCTCCTCAAAACAGACCCTACTTGCTATCTTATTTCCTCGGTATCATATATGATTTAATCATATATAATAGTAATAGTTTATCTGGAAAAATAACCTGGTTTACTTGTTAAAGTACTAGCTTTTAGGAAACTCTTGGGCCTTAAATTGAAGCACTACCTCTTAATCATTTATGAGTTACACAACAATCAGCCTGAGATTTTATTCTAGGATTGTATTTACTGGCTTTGAGATCACACTCGGCAACTGGATAATTTATCTGAATTGATTTCATCATTTATAAAGTGGGAATAATTTGATATGTATCTGTGCATATTTATGTATATATATGGTTTATTATAAAAATTTGGTAATGGATGTTAAAATAATGTTGAAATGACTTACCATTTTTTTTGCATATATCTATTATTCTCATTGTAATAAGCTTTTGCAACAATATAGGAAAATGCTGTGGTCTCTTAACTGAGAAAAGTCCATGTATTCAGCTTTAGGGGTGTTCTATTATATTCTACATCTGGAATTATAAATAACAAATTAATCACATTCAGAAAAATATTAACTGTATAAATGTTTGCTCTAACAACTCCTTAAATGTAAACCTAAATTTTCATCTGAGTTTGCAGGTTTTTTGTTAATTTAGGATATGTTTTAGCTTTATATGCACAATTTTTAATAGTATCACTTTTACACATATGCATTCACCATCTGTATTTTTGTCAGTTCCTAAAATATTACTGACATATGTTTCAAAGTCACTCTCTTCATGACTACTTGGGAATTTAGGTCATGCTGCTTCTTTCCGCCTTTGGGTGTCATTTTACACATAAAACTCCTACTGAAAAATTTGGGTCTCAGCGTCTGTCAAGGTCCTATATAAATTTCACGCTGTGATATTCTTTTCAAATTACAGCTAAAACACATGAAAAAGACACTGAAAGTAAGGAGACATTTATTTATTCAGGAAGTATCAGTACTCAAAGAGAATAGTAAGAATAATGATAAAAAAATTAACCTGGGTCACATTTTTTTAATGATGTTTCATACACACAGCAAAAGAAGAAATATGTTGTTTAATGAATAATCATATGTGAACATCTGCGTAAACACCACCCTAGTCAAGAAATAATAAAATACCACCAGCAACTCATACTCCTCTCCCCTCATCTCATGGCTTTTTCCAATCAAAAACTTAGCTATTTCCCAGAAGTCACTACTATACTGACTTTTGTGATATTCATTTTCTTACTTGTTTCCATGGTTTTCCTATGTACACATCCTTAAAACAGTATACTTTAACATTTTCTGTTATTGAGCATTTTGCTTATAGAATTCATACTCCAGGTAGTCTTTTCTCCGTTTTTTCACCTAATAATATGTTTTTTAACCTCTTCCTGTTGTTTTATGTAACTGTAGTTCCTTTTCATTAAAATGTGTCTTGCTTTCTTGCTTTTAATGATCTTGACATTTATGAATTAATCACAATTCATTAATTCATTCTATTGACAAATTTTTTTCTCTACCACTGAGAATCCTGCTATAATTGTACATGCACCCTGGTGCCAGCGATTCTGCTAAGTTTATTCTGAAGAGTGGAATAGCTTGGTCTTGAGGAGTGCATATCTTCACCTTTCCTATAGCCAACCCATTTGCCAATATACACTTTCACCAGTAGTGCATATGTGTTAAAGTATTCCACTTCCTACTACTCTTGGACTTGTCAGTCTTTTTAAATTGTTACCACATTATTGTGCATGATAAGTAATCTTACAGCTTTGGCTGTATTTCTCTGATTACTAATGTGGCTTGAGTACCTTTTCTGTATTTATTGGTAATTCGAATTTTTTATTTCAGAAATCTCTATTCAATCTTCTGCCCATTTTCCTATTGGATTGACAGTGTTTTTCTTGAAGATTTATAATGGTACTTTTTTTCCAATTTTTTTTTGTGGTAAAGTACACATATCATAAAATTTACCATCTTATTGTTAGTAAGTACATTCATATTTTTGTGTGACCATTACCACCATGCATCTCCAGAACTCTTTTCATCTGCAAAACTGAAATTTTATATCCACTAAACAATAATTCAGCATTCTCTCCTCCCCCCAGTCACTGGCAACAACCATTCTACTTTCTGTCTCCATGATTTTTGACTACTCTAAGCACGTGAGTACTTATATAAGTGGAATCATACAGTATTTATCTTTTTGTGACTAGCTTATTGCATGCTTATGTAAGATCATGTTCTCAAGGTTCAACCATGTCATAGCATATGTCATAATTTCCTTTCTTTTTAAGCTTGAATTCCATTGCATGTATATACCACATTTTGTTTGCCTATCTGTTCATCTGTTGATGGACTCCACCTAGCTTGCTTTCATGTTTTAGCTATTGTGAATAAGACTGCTATGAACATAGCTGTACAAATATCTCTTCAAGACCTTCCTCTCAGTTCTTTGGGGTTATATACACAGAAGTGGAGTTGCTGGATAAGATGGTAATTCTGTTTTTAATTTTTTGAAGAATTGCCATATTGTCTTCCCCAGGGGCCGTACCATTTTACATTCTCATCGTAGTGCATAGGAGTTCCAATTTCCCCACATACTCACCAACCCTTGTTATTTTTGTTTACTTTTAAGCCATCTGATGTGTGTGAGATGGTATATCATTGTTTTGATTTGCATTTTCCTAATCATTAGTGATGTTTCGCATCTTTTATTTATTTTATTTTCAATTTTTTGTGAGGAAGATTGACCCTGAACTATCATCTGTGCCAGTCTTGCTCTATTTTGAACTTGGGATACTGCCACATCATGGCCACCAAACAGTGGTGTGTAGGTCCATGCTTGGGATCCAAAGTGGTGAACCCTGGGCCACCAAGGCAGAGCGTGTGAACTTAACCACTACGACACTTGGCCAGCCCCTGAGCGTCTTTTACTGTGCTTATTGGCTATTCATATATCTTCTTTGGAGAAATATCTAATCAAGTCTTTTGCCCATTTGTGAATAAGATTGTTTATTTGCTGCTGAGTTTTACGAGTCCTCTCTATATTTTGATAGGAATTGCATTGAATCTGTAGATCACTTTGAGTAGCATTGACATTTTAACAACCTTAAATCTTCTAGTTCATGAACATGGGATGTCTTTCCATTCATCTATGTTTTCCTTTCTGAAATTTTTTAGTTTTCATTGTACAAGTCTTTTACCCCCTTGGTGAAGTTAATTCAGAAGTATTTTATTATTTTTGATGCTATTGTAAGTGGAATTATTTTCTTAATTTCTTTTGGGATTATTCATTGTTAGTGTATAGAAATAAAGCTGATTTTTGTGTGTTGACTTTGTATCCTGTTACGTTCCTAAAATTGTAGAATCTGTAGGGTTTTCTACATATAGCATCATATGTCTGTGAACAGAGATGATTTTACTTCTTCCTTTCCAAATTGCATGCTTTTTATTCCTTTTTCTTGACTAATTGCTCTGGCTAGAACTTCCTATGTTGAAAAGAAGTGGCAGAAGTAGGTATCGTTACCTTGTTCTTGAACTTAGAGGAAAAGATTTCAGTCTTTCGCCATTAGGTATCCCCTACAATGGTATCATCCAATTAGAAAAAATGGTATAAAATCCATCCCTTACTTTAGCTGACATGTTCAACTATAACAGTTGAGTCATTGAAGGCATTCAGGTCAACTTTAAATCACTGACCAGGGTTCTCATGGGTGATGGGATTTCCAACTTACAAGCCAAAGAAGAGTTTTCACAATCACAGATATATTCTGCTGTGTCTTGAGAAATGCCCCCAGCCAAGTGGAAGGATAAGTACGGAAACTTAAGGAGATAGTTACTTGGCTTTCCAAGGTGGATGCTGATGGTTTATGGATGTTCAGCTGGCTATGAGTTGTTATGCTTTTTTTTTTAACATTTCTGGAAAACTCTTAGTCATTGTCTCTTCTAATATTGCCTTTGTCCCCTGTTTTCTCTCCAACAGCTCTCAGTAAATGATATAAGACTTCCTCTCTTTGTCCTCCATGTTTTCATTACTATGATGTCCCATTTTTCACTTTTTTGGGTCTGAGTACTCTATCTAGATAATTTATTTTGATCTAACTTTTCATTTCTCTAATTTTCTATATATTTTTTTTCAATCTGCTGTCAAACTTATCTACTGAGTTTTTAATTTGGTCACTTTCTTTTGTCTTTTTTTACTTCTACAAGTTTTACTTGAATATTTTTCAAATCATTTCATTCCTATAACAATTTTCTGTTCTCTGCAGATGTGCTCAAGTTTGTCTTTTTTAATGTCGTGAAAACTATTTGCTTTTATAATCTGTGTCTGATGGCTCCAAAATGTGTGATGACCATGTGGGTGTATTTCCACTGTCTATTTCTTTCTGCTTGTTCATTCTTCTGTTACTTGAGTGATTGATTATTTCTGATTTTATATTAGTCACTATCCTTGAAAAAGAGTTTTTGGGCTTCTGAGTAGCTGAGATGAATACGCGTCCTCTAGAGAGATTTTATGTTTGCTTCTGCCAGGTTCCTGTGGTATTATAATTTAGACACCTCCTCAATCAGATTCAACAGTTGAATTCCCTTGGTCCTCCCAGAATGTGTCCTTAGGGTGTTAAGTCACGTGGCATTCTGTCTTTGTCTTTAAGTTTCTGAGGCTGGATATTTATTTCTGGTTCCAGCTTACCCTCAGAATTCAGCCCTTAATTTAGAGAATCTGCATTTGGATCTGTCACCTTAGAAGGCCTTATGCTTTCACTTCTGCCTTTCTTGACATATTACACCCTCAAAAGTGAGAGCTCAAATTTTTCAGGGTTCACACATGCCCTTAGGCTCTGTATACTGCTTAAGAGTGAAATTTTGCCTTCTGTTGTGTTTTTGACTGATTAATTCCTTATTATTGTATCATCTCTTTGATGTTTGAAGTAAGGTTTGTAAAGATATTTTATCTAGCATCTTTAGTTATTTTCATTGGAAGAGTTAGTCTGAATAATGTTGAGTGCCATTAGAGGAAGAGTTTGCTGAAAAATGTTTTAGTTTTGTTTTGTTTTATTATTAGTTTTATCTTATAGTTACTGCATATTTATCACACACCAGATATAGTATAAAATAGGTTATTTTATCCTTGCAAAAACCCTACAGTATACATTTGAAAAATTGCCCAATGTCAGTATATGCACAAAGAAAAATATCTATATGTTAGAAAAACATTAGCATATGAAATATGAAGACATTATTTCGATTTCTCAGTTATGCAATTATCATAAAGATATATATATATATACACACATATATATATCCTTATATTAAAAGAACACTACATAATTACATAGACTACACATTTTATGGTGACTCCTTTCACTGATCTGGAAAAAGTAATATTTGGAACTTTACCTATTACAAGTGAAATAGCATACTCACATATAGCAGTAACAGAGGAAGTAACAAATATCAAAATACACTGTATAGACAGAGCATGAAATTGGAAATCACATTGTACTAAATTGAATCCCAGCTCCATTGTATACTTAGCTATGGAGCTTCATTCACGTTACATAACATTCGTATACCAATTTTGTCACTATAAAAGGATGATAACAATAGTGGTTTCGTATGTTATTACATAAATAAAATGTCGACATGGTGGACAGAAATATAAAACAGATTCTGGCACATTGTAGTCAATAATCTGGTCATTAATGTTGTTATGGTTGCTATTTTCTTATTTAGGAAATGAGAATTAGTCCAGATTGATATATTTATAATTAATTTTTGTCCCAAAAAATCTAAGCATTTTGTTTAATGATGACTCCGTCTGGGGGAAAAAAAAACTCTCAACCCATTGCCATTGATTCACTACTCCTATAAAATCCCTAAAAATTTGACTGATGGTCATGCTGAGGTAATCATAAATCAGGAAAGAATTATAATTTATATAAACTGACAGTGGGGAACCTATATGAGTAAGCATAACACATGGCTTCTGTTGAAGTGGAACTAATGGAAAAACTTCCTAGAAATATAATAACTACCAAAGGAATGCAATTCAAACACCAAACCACTGAGTAGAACTGCAGAAACACAATTTCATTTTAAAAAACAAAATAGGCAATTTGAAAGCTAATGGTCACTGCTATGAAATGAATTAGTGTTCCAGAAGAACAAGAGGAAGAAAGGGTTGTTAAAAGAATTAAACAGATAAACCACAACTATGCAGCTCTGAAGCATGAGATCAAAGAAATGGAAATCATGAGGAAAGCAAACAAAGCAAAGTTCCTTGAAAGGTAGATCTAACAGATGCATCATGGGAATAAAAGGAGTTTCTCAAGACAAGTAGGTATAATTGGAGTAATACTCCACAGAAAGACTTAAATCTGGTAACTGAATAAATTAAGTCTCTGGAAAAACTAATGACAGTGAGATTGAGACACATATATATGTTCTTTGAAATTCCCAAATATTCAGGTTAAAGCGGAAAAGAAAAAGTATTTCTTACCTTTCTTTTAACTTTGTTATGGAAAGAGATTCAGCCTGTTCTACTCAGAATTCATTGTGGTAACCATGGAAGAGAGAAATCAGTGGAACAATGTTTAAAGATAAAAGCAAATGATCTTCAAGTTATTGTTTATGTTAAATGATAAAATAAGACCTTTACAAAAATACAAGAATTCATAGCTTGATTTAACACTCATGTGCCAATCTAAGGACAATACTTGGTGTATTATGGTAAATAAAAGACTACTGCAGGAGAGCAAACATTTCAAGAAAGGGAAGATGAAAATTTCTTGTGTCAGGAAATCATAATCAATACTGACTACAGATGTTTTTTTAATAGATGAGAATACTCACACACACACAAACAGAGAAACATTCTTGACACAAAGAAACATGAGAACTTTTTAAATTAACCTAAATTTAGTTTTATTAAATTTAATCTTTAATTAATTTTATTAAAATTAATTTTTATTTACCTAAAGTTAAATTTTAAAAATTATGATGCCATAAGCTAGGTCTTGAATAGGGATGAGAGAAGGAAAGTAAAAGCATCTAGACTCTGTAGCCCAGCGACTGCCTCACAGAAGATGCCAAGTAAATCACAGCTGTAAAAAACGCAATCGCAGCAGAAAGTTTCTGTGTGGCAATAAGCGAGATATCATTTCTCAGTAAAACAGGTGACTGGAGAATATACTGAAGGCAGAGGGAACTCTACTTTCTTTTCCTTTATGAGCAGTGGTCTCTACTGTGATACACCTGACGCCTGCCATTAACCATGTTTGAACTTTAGGCTAATTTTGCCAGAGATCCTAAAAATGTTTTAATATCAGTGTTGAATTTGATGACATAAAGTTCCAACATCCATCATGGGCAACAAGAGAGGTATCAGTAGACAATGGGGAGTCTGGATCACAAAAATTCAATTTCAGGTTGTTGTTGTATGAATTCACAAGATATTTTTGTCAGCCTCAGTTAGCTAAATATTACATTGACCGAACCCGTGTCATATATTATTTGCAAGACTCATAGGATAAATGTGTATGTATGGGCACACAGACTCATAAGTTTTACATATAACATATATAGACTTTATATTAAAATATATATAACTGTACTGATTTTAAATATATATTTAATTATATGTAGCTTTAATTCCATAGTAAGAGTTTAGTTATTCTAAACTTAATTTCTTATTTTTTAAGCTTGGAAGTTAGAAAAATCCTGTTAGATACATGTCTATGTTTATTATATGGACCTATGTCCATAATGCTTTCTGCCAGTAAGATGGTATCATCTGCATATCTTAGGTTGCTGATATTTCTTCTAACAATTTTCACTCCTCCTTTATCTGAGTCTAGCCCAGTTTTATATATGTTCTGTTCTGCATACAGACTAAACAGCTAGGGAGATAAAACGCACCCTTGTCTGACATCTTTACCTGCAGGAAATCATCCTATCTCTCCATTCCCTCTCCATATTCCTGAGTGACTTCTTGTCCACAATACATGATTCCTCATGTCAATCAAGTGCTGAGGCACACCCATTTCTTTTAGAGCAACCCACAGCTTTTCATGACTCATGCAGTCAAAGGCTTTACTGTCGTCTGTAAAGCATAAACTAATCTGCAATTCTTTGGATGACTTCAGTAATGAACAAATAATCACAATTAGATCTTGAGTGCCTCTTTCTTTTTGAAATCCAGCTTGGACATCAGGCATTTCTTGCTCTATAGAAGGTGAAAGCCTTTGTGACAGCACCTTGAGCATCACTTTATTCGCACGGGAAATTAGAGCAATGGTCTGCTAGGCACTGCACTCCTTGGCTTCTCCTTCCTTGGGGATTGGGATATATATTGAACGATTCCAGTCTGTAGGCTGTTGTTGTGTTCCCAATATTTGTTGGCGTATTCTCGTTAGGATTTTGACAGACGCAGTCTCTGTGGCTTGAAGTAATTCTATTGATATCCCATCTACCGTTGGTGACTTATTTCTTCCCTGTACTTTCAGGGCAGCTTTCACTTAACTTTCTAGAATTATGAGTTCTTCCCCACAGGAATCTTCTACAAAGGAATCTGTCATCCTTTTGTCTCTCGTGTAGTCGTTCAGTATCCTGTTTCCACCTTCCCTTTATTCTGTCTTGATTAGATAGTGTGCTTCCCTGTTGGTTGTTCAGCCTTCCTAATCTAGGTTTAAATTTCCCTTTGATTTCTTAAATCTTCTGGAAGAGACCTCTTGTTCTTCCTTTGTTTTCCTATCTCTTCGCATTGGTCATTGTAGTAGTTTCCTTTTTCTCTATGTGACAGTTGCTGCAAAACTGCACATGGGATTCTAACCCTACTTTTGTCACCTTTTACTTTTGCTTCTCACCTGTTACTTTTCCTATAAACATGAAACCTGTGCGGCACCAATAAAATTAAATTGCAAACATTTTTATACACGTTACTTACTCTTTTAGCAAAAGGGTATATAGTTCTCTAGCTTCTAAATCATCCTCATCCCAGCTGACCCCATTACAAACACGGTGCAGCAGATCTAAGCATAAGGAGCTGAACCATTTGTGTTGGTTGGGGAAGAATATATACCCACATGGGGACGGAACAAGTATGGTTTTTATAGTTCCAAACATGTTTTCTTATTGAATTTGCACCTGTTTAAAGCTCAGCCAAATTATGGTACATGGGCCAGTTCTATTTTCCATTTTCTTTGTGAATTAAAAGTAAAATAAATGTGCAATTGAGCCTAGACAGCAGATGGCCTGCAATAGGTATAAACATATTGTACCATATGTCTGAATGGCACTTTCAAATAGTACTTGGCGCTGCTGAAACATTTCACTTTCAATAGACATATAAATATACATACTCTACTACAATTAAAGATAAAGTGACTGATTCACTCCTTACCATTTGGGAGAAATATGGCTTGGGAATAGCCTGTGTACTCCATCTGGGAAACTGCAGTTTCCTTTGCTGACCCCTGATCGGATAGAGAAAATCATAGGGGCTAGGGTGACAAGTCGGTGGAGATTTTCATGCCTTCGCTAGGCCATGAATAAGTATAAGCAAGTGAGACTCCCTCTGTTTTTAAAACTGTCTCTGTAGTAGCTGGATTTCCTAGGAAGAAATCTGAATTTACCTGCAGTTCATTTTTTTCTCTTCTGTGATTGTTCTCTCCATGCCACTCCCAGTCTTTCCATCTTCTTTGCAAAATGAAAAAATAAGGAAATTTTAAAGTGACAAAATTTAAACTCTTTAACAGATGAGTAAAACTAAAGTTGAGAGATGTTGTCTGCCTTGACTCGTAGGTCATATCATGGCAGTCAGTAGCTGATCCAGGTTTTTAATCTCATATTCAGAATGACACATATGCTGTGCAAGCATTTTTTTAGATACATAAACTATAGCTTACCTCCATATTAAAGAGTGTTTGATTTTTCTTCCTTTAGATGATAAGTCAATGCACAGATACAGGTTTCTTCTCTTTTTTGTAATTTTCCCCTGGGTGAGATTAACAGAGAAAATGATTTCATATGTCATCTCTATACAATCATCACTCATCTAAGACCCAAATCTCTAACAGTTGTGCATTCACTATGACTGTTTTATCAGCACATCTCACTAAGCCAACAAAAAACACAGTGCATTTTACCACCATAGGTGTCCTGATGAGTCTTATTCCAATCTAGGTTTCTGTGGTGTAGATCTCAGCTCTAATACGTGCACAAATCATTCAGTTACCTTTGTCATGTACCTCTTTTCCAAGCACCCATTCATTCAATTTTTGGATGGTTTCTTCTGCTATTATTGTAATGGCTCTCTAGTGTTCTTTTTCCTTAGCACTCCTGCAGTCCCAGTTTCTGGCACTGTCCTAAGCTTTCTACTCTATAATATGGAAATAATTAGTTATGGAAATAATTACTTAACTTCTTAAATGTTTAATGGTATTTTTACATACATACATACATTTTACATTTGTACATACCGTTTGTGTTTTGCAATTGTGTTTTTGCTAATATAAATTTTGTCTCCAAGTTACATAAATAACACAAATAAGTAAATATGATTTAAAATATTATAAATACAAGAGAATGTAACTAAATGGTTATTGTGTATTTCTTCAGGTATCTTTAACTATTTTGGGGGAAGGGTTCCCATTCAAGATGACAACATAGGAGGATCCTGGGCTCACCTCCTCCTGCAGACACGCCAAATCTGCAGCTAAATATAAAACAACTTCCTTTGGGAAAAAACCCTAAAAACTGAGCAAGTCTTATGCACCAGGCCAAGGAGAGAAGGCCCACAAAGAAGCAAGTAGGACAGGCTGGGGCACAATCTCACCACAAAACCCATCCCCAGCACAGCCATCTGCAATTGAGAGGGAACTCAAAACCAAGAACTTCTCCATGAAGAGCAAATGGGTTGAAACCCACATTGGGCACCCCAACTTTTAAGACCTGCTTCCAATCAGCCTGAATCAGGTCCCTTTTGGGACACTGACAGGTCTTGGCAAATCTTCAACTACTGGGAGCCATTAAAGCCCAAGGCTGCTCGGACAATCACAAAGTTGTGAGAGACAACCAAGAGGTAGGGCAGAGTTGACAGATGGGCTTTATCTCCTACATGAGGCCACTCCTTCAGGACTGAGAGGAGTGATTATTTTATTTAATGCATAGAAACCAACACAGAGAGTCGAGCAAAATGAAGAAACAAGGGAATATGTTCCAAATGAAAGAACAAGATAAAACCTTAAACTATTTTTTTGGTAAAACTAAGTAGAATAAGGCAATAAATATGCATTCTGTGACTACCTTAATTCAATTAAGATTACACTGTAGAGATATTTATATTATACAATATATTTGGGGTGCTGGGTACACACTATTTAATGACAAAAATACTTGAGAGATGGTAATACAATACTACTTTTTTCCATTGTATAAAAATACTACAGCCTGGTCCTTCTGGCCAGGGCTGGGCAGCTCCTATCAGACCACCCTTCCCATAGATAAAACCTGGGAATTTTGGTAAACAAAAATGCACCTGAAGGCACTAAGCATAATCAAAAGCCCTGAGATACTAGTAAATGGGCATCAAACTTGGAAGAAAATATGGCACTAAGCAGAGTTCCCTCTTTTATTGCTATTTTCTTGAGTCTCACCCCCAGTCTTCTCCATCAGGGATAGTTCAAATTCTATTAGAAAACCCACAAGCTTAAACATGTGAAGAAACAGAAGAAAGAGTTTGTACTACCAAAGCCAATGAAAAGGGAGAGGGAAAATCCTGGAAATGAGGGGGCCAGAGAGGGAGAGACCCAAATCTGTTTATAAAACTTACCAGAGTTCTGACTGACTCCTGAACTGTGAATTATTCTGGCAAACTCCAAGCACCAGAGACAAGGCTAAAGGAAATGAACTGAGATTTGAGCTGTAGTTCAGCCTAGTTAAATGCTTGCTTCAAAAACAAAATCAATATTCATAGGAGGAACACATAGAACCTAGAGTAGAAACTCGAAATGTACCTAAAATAAAATATCCATCATTCATCATGTCCAGAATAGAAGTCAAAATTACTCAATAAATGAAGACATAGGAAAATATGACTGATTGCCTAGAAAATAAGACAACCAACAAAGACTGAGTTGAGGTGACTCAGTCAGGAAAGTACAGCAGAGAAAGAAAAAAAAAAAGCATAAAATTACAAGCCTAGAATTGAAAAACACAATATCTAAAAGAAAAAATAATCTTCGTTGGATGGATTTAGAAAACAAATGAAGATAGAATAAAGATCCAGTGAACTAAACAAAGACCAATGGAAATAATTCCTTCTGAAGAACAGAGAGAAAAAATTGTCTGAAAAACTAAAAAGTAAATAAAGCTTTGTCAAGAAAACATAAGACAGGGGCCTGCTCGGTGGCGCAGTGGTTAAGTTCACACGTTCTGCTTCTTGGTGGCCTGGGGTTCTCCAGTTCGGATCCCAGGTGCCGACATGGCACTGCTTGGCACGCCATGCTGTGGTACGCATCCCACATATAAAGTAGAGGAAGATGGGCATGGATGTTAGCTCAGGGCCAGGCTTCCTCAGCAAAAAGAGGAGGACTGGCAGTAGTTAGCTCAGGGCTAATCTTCCTCAAAAAAAAAAAAAGAAAACATGAGACATGGGACAATATGTTGTGAACTGAATTATGTCTCCAAAAATTCACATGTTGAAGCCTTAACAAATAGATCAATGGAAAGAATTTGTTACTGAACTTCTTAATCTCAAATTCACGTGCTTGATGTGCAGGAAGCCAAACACTGAGACATTGGTGCTTGGAGATGGAGAAAGGTTTATTTGAATTGGCAGAGACAAGAAGCCAGGAGCATGGGTTCGTTCAAATCTGCCTTAACAAGAGAAGAAGGCAGAAGGTTTTGTAGAGCTAAGGGGTGTGGCAGAAGGAGTTTCAGAGAAACAAAAGGGTAATCCAGATAAACCCCTGGGCAATCTGACTTCTGGGTATCAACGAATGGAAGCTAGGGGCTGGTTATCTGGTGATCCTTGAAGCCATTCTCTCTATTCTGTAAAACAAGCTCATAAATCCTTGTGATCCTTGAGCTACCTCAGGTTAAACAGGAAAACAGCAAACTGGCAAGACTAACTTCTTTTCATAACAAGGTGGAAAGGCAACCTTACTGAATATTTACAGTAACTGTCAGACACCTGGCTTCAAACTTAGAAATAAATCCATTTTTATGTGATAACAATTTGATTTTTTAAAAGGAAAAGGAAAGGAAAAATCTTTAAATCATTGGATCGGGAATGACTAGATATTCATAAATAAAAATATGGACTTTGACCTTTACTTCACATGTTACGTAAAAATAAATTTGAGATGGATCACATCCATTAACACAAACTTGAAAACTATAACTTTATAGGAGAAAATATTTCTGCAATTTTGGAGAAACAAAAATTTCCTTGATAGATCCAGAAACAATAGCTTTAAAAAGTATATTACAAATCTTTAAAAAAATTTCTGTTTTTCAAAAGATAACACTAAGGAAATAAATAAGAAAGACTCATTCCTAGAGAAAATATTTGAAAACATGAATCTGACCCAGGATATACAATAATTTTCTATAACTCAATAATAAAATGACAATCTAATAAAAATGGGCTAAAGATTAGAACAGAAACTTTACAAAGGAAGATCCACATATGGCAAAATACACATATTGGGGGAGCAGAAAAACCATTTTAAAAAAAGTGCTCAAGACATTATTCCTCTGAGGAAATGCAAATTGAAATCATGTGGGGTATGATTTGTAGCAAGATAGATAAAACCATTTTCATTTATATATTTTGCATACACAGGTGTGTAGTCAGTTTCACACATGTATTCATCTTATTTTATGTATGTTCATGTTATTTGTAACTTTGTCTAAAATAGTTTTTCCTCTTTTATTAATTATTTTATTTAAAAAAAAAGCTACCACATCGCACATGATTATCCCTAATGAAATAGTGTTCCAAAAACCTTTTTACTTTTCCTCTGTTTACAAAGGGACACATTTACAGAGGGATTATGAATGTTTTAAAAAATGACAAATCAGAAACTTTAGGATTAATTCTTGTAACAGCAAAGGGTAAATGTCAGTATGAAAAGAAATTTTGCTTCAATCAATGTCATAATATTAAATTATTACAGTGCAATGGAAATAATTATAATAATGATAATGAATCATTAACTTTGAAGACCAAACAAACTGATGTCGACTGTAATATCTGTACTAGTACTTTCTTAAAAACTGGAATTAAGACTTCTTTTTGTGAAGTGAATTTTATGTTATTATATTAAAGAAGAAAGAAATTTTGCTCAGCAAGTACTCAAAACCTAGACTTCATTATAAATCTTATTTGCCATCTAAAATTACTCCGTGAGTGGATATTGTGCTTTTAAATTCTTTTACAAATTCTATTTGTATGTATCTGGAGAATATTTTCATAACCACCAATAAGTGTATCATTAAGGTCTATTTGAAGAATGGAAGGTCCGTTGGAAGATCTTTAAGATCTTTCTCACACTGTAGTAATCTAACTTTTTGTAAGCCTGAATTTTTATTGTTTTGCTCTGTGAGATAAATCACCGTGTTTGTGGAAATTCCATGTGCATATAGCTTCTCCACATAACTCAGCTTTTGAGTTGCAGCTTTTATAAATTGAAGGAAACAAAATGACTTATTAGTCTCTTTTTTTAGTTAATACGTGACATCGAAAACATTTCAGGTTTCTAATATTTTTTTCAAAGCTACATGGGGTTCTATAACTTGCAGACATTCTAAATATTAATAACAATAATTATATATTATATATAATTATAATATATATATTATATATTCCGTATAGTTACTTCTGTGTCAAGAATAAGCTGTTCACCTTCTTTGGCTTTATTTCACATTTTATTCATTTCTCCAAAGTTTTTAAATTATATTTGAAATTACCCTGGAATTTCTGAGTCGTGAACCTGGAAAGCAGAGCAGCATTTACACTTCAATAGGCATGTATTCAATTTCACTTGATCAATTTTTATGTGGTATTTAACAATAATTCATGTTTCTGTCTACTATTAGTGTTATGTGTTTCTTCCTTGGACCTTTCCAGGTTATGCTATCATCTACTTTGATGAAAGTGGCAATATACTTTAGTGTATTAAACTGAACTGGACAATATACTTTAGTGTATTAAACTGAACTGGACAAAAGACCTAACTCTAATCCTCGAATATCTACTTACACTCACATTTTGAGCATAATATTGAAGCCCTTATTTCCCTCATACATACAGCTCATATATATGTATGTGTATATATATATGTGTATATATATGTACACATCTCTATTTCCCTCATACATACAGTTCATATATATGTATGTGTGTGTGTGTGTGTGTGTGTGTATTGTGGGGACCTGGAATTGGCCACCCCAAGATATGTCTCTTTGGCATCAGGATTATTTGAGGCTGATTGCTTTTGATAAACTGGGACAGGGAAGAAGGCTCTGAGGAATGGAACTTGCCCTTTGTTAGGACACGTTTACATTTGTAAGGTAAATCTCTATCTGTAAAAGGTGCCTCCCTCTCTGTACCAGGAAGAAGAAAGGCGATGACCTACTCTCCAAAAACTCTTAATCAATACCAAAGGCAAGGACTTAAAATCTGCATTTTATTGTGCTAGTCTGGTAACCTCCTGTAACTGACTTCCCTCCCCCTCCCAACTTTGGCATTCCTTAAAGATTAAGCATCTTTCCTTAGGCTAGGAACTGATTGCTGTGCCCACCTGTGACCGCCCAGCTCCAGACAATTGACTTGCCTCTGGCTACGCCCTCCGAGACAGCAGACCACTACCTGCTGTGTCCATCAAGCCCTGTGCGACAGGGCAATCTTGTGACTATTGTGGGAGGGACATTTCAATCACATATGAAACACCCGTTTGGGGGTATATAACCACTGTCTGCACCCCACTTCTTCGGTGCCCTTTCTTCCTTTTGGGAAGAAAGGCCCCGGGCCATGGTTCCTCATAAAGCTTTGTTTAATTTTCTCTTGCTATTCTGTCTCATGTGAATTTAATTCGTTCTCCAGCCAGACGAACCCCCATTTGGGGAGAGGAAATGCCCTCCTCCCCTACAGCATATATATATGTATACCTCTCTAAGGTATCTTCCAACTCTACCTGAAACTACCAATAAATCTATACGTGTGACTGAGAGCAGATTCACTCTCTCTATATAGATTGCAGGAATATTTTTTCCCGTAGAAAAAAGTGATTGTTTCAGCTTCTATTAAAGGGAAGATTTCAGAATTCCTTATCAATCGCTACAAAAGAGTGCATATTTGTGACGAGACGTAGATCAATGTAAGAACACATCTGTTTTAATCTAACTGTAATTTTTTGTAAAAAGTGTTCGATGACTTTTCCTGTCTCTGTAATTGCTTTTGTTTTGTAAGTAAATCTATACTCTTGGTTTTCATAAATCAATAGAATGTTTTTGTTTCTTGTTCTTTTTTTTACCCCCATTATTTGTAAGTCTGCTTATGAAAGATGCAAGGACTAAAGACTTCAGGGGAGGTAATTCAATAACTTAGTCTCAACAGGTCATCAAAAAGCCAGCTTCTTTTGATGCCAGCCCTTAGATCATTTCCCCTACATTAAATCCAGTGTATATGGGGTTAAAACCAAAGCACTCTTTCCCTGCTTACTCCCTGGCTCCCTGGATGCAGAATCCGCTATCCACCAAGGAGACAGACACAGACAAGGTCTCCCACCTGGATTGCTTATCATCTCCTCCTTCTCCCTGCAAACAGCCTCCCAAGGCAGAATGTAGGCTGGTGGGAAAGCTCCAACCAGCCAGGCCACTGACTCCCCCACCTCTCTACAAGCAGCCACATTTCTCACAAAACTTTATAACCCCTCGCCTTTTCTCTTTCGGGGAGACAAGATGAAATGAGACAAATTTGAGGGCTCACTCGTCTCCCGGCTGATATCCCGAAATAAAAACCCTTTCCTTGCCATGAGCCTGGCATTCCAGTTTTTATTTGGCCCCTTGTGTGGGGGGTAGGGAACCTATGTTTGTAGGCAGTAACACTTTCGGTCTCTGCTTGACCCACTACAGTGTGTATGGAATACTTCCTCAGGCTTCTTATTCAAGTACAAGATGGCTGCCATTGGCCCCTGGGGCTAGATGGTAATTCCTTCTTATTCAGCAAAACTGAGAGATTTAATTCTTATGGATTTTCTTTAGGAACTAAAAAAGCTCTACCCTTACAAGTCTTTCTCAGACTTTACCTGACTCTTATTGGTTGACATTTTTTTTTTTTTTTTTTTTCATAGTAAAATTAGATTTGTAATGGACAGATGCAGGGCTTTGGGGAGGAGGACTTGGATGAGAGCATTCAAAGGGTGCCCACTTCCAGTTATAAGATAAATAAGTACCAGGACTGTAATGTGCATCAGGATGACTACAGTTAACACTGCCGTTTGTTGTTAAAATAGTGGTCCTAGGAGTTCTCATTACAAGGAAAAAATACATGTTTTTTTAGTTTTTTGTGTGTCTATATGAGATGATAGATTTTAGCTAAACTTATTTTGGCGATCATTTCATGATATATGTAAGTCAAATCATTATGTTGTACACCTTAAACTGATACAATGAGCTGAGGAACTGAAGCTGGAGAGATGCTTTGGCTTTTGCTTAAAGATCTTTTTTTTTTTTTTTTTTTTTTTTTTTTATTAATGTTATGATGGATTACAAGCTTGTGAAATTTCAGTTGTACATTTTTGTTAGTCATGTTGTGGGTACACCACTTCCCCCTCCGTGCCCTCCCCCTACCCCCCCTTTTCCCTGGTAACCACCGATCAGATCTCCTTCTCAATATACTAATTTCCACCTATGAGTGGAGTCATATAGAGTTCGTCTTTCTCTGACTGACTTATTTCGCTTAACATAATGCCCTCGAGGTCCATCCACATTGTTGTGAATGGGCCAATTTCGTCTTTTTTTATGGCTGAGTAGTATTCCATTGTGTATATATACCACATCTTCTTTATCCAATCATCAGTTTCTGGGCATGTAGGCTGGTTCCACGTCTTGGCTATTGTAAATAATGCTGCGATGAACATAGGGGTGCAACGGACTCTTGAGATATCTGATATCAGGTTCTTAGGATAGATACCCAGTAATGGGATGGCTGGGTCATAGGGTATTTCTATTTTTAACTTTTTGAGAAATCTCCATACTGTTTTCCATAGTGGCTGTACCAGTTTGCATTCCCACCAACAGTGTATGAGGGTTCCTCTTTCTCCACAACCTCTCCAACATTTGTCGCTCTTGGTTTTGGATGTTTTTGCCAATCTAACGGGGGTAAGGTGATATCTTAGTGTAGTTTTGATTTGCATTTCCCTGATGATTAGCGATGATGAACATCTTTTCATGTGTCTATTGGCCATATTCATATCTTCTTTTGAGAAATGTCTGTTCATGTCCTCTGCCCATTTTTTGATCGGGTTGTTTGTTTTTTTGTTGTTAAGCAGTGTGAGATCTTTGTATATTATGGAGATTAACCCTTTGTCGGATAAGTGGCTTGTAAATATTTTTTCCCAATTAGTGAGCTGTTTTTTTGTTTCAATTCTGTTTTCCCTTGCCTTGAAGAAGCTCTTTAGTCTGATGAAGTCCCATTTGTTTATTCTTTCTATTGTTTCCCTCAACTGAGGAGTTACAGTGTCCAAAAAGATTCTTTTGAAACTGATGTCAAAGAGTGTACTGCCTATATTCTCTTCCAAAAGACTTATTGTCTCAGGCCTAATCTTTAGGTCTTTGATCCATTTTGAGTTTATTTTGGTGTGTGGTGAAAAAGAATGGTCGATTTTCAATCTTTTGCATGTGGCTGTCCAGTTTTCCCAGCACCATTTGTTGAAGAGACTTTCTTTTCTCCATTGTAGGCCCTCTGCTCCTTTGTCGAAGATTAGCTGTCCATAGATGTGTGGTTTTATCTCTGGGCTTTCAATTCTGTTCCATTGATCTGTGCACCTGTTTTTGTACCAGTACCATGCTGTTTTGATCACTGTAGCTTTGTAGTATGTTTTGAAATCAGGGATTGTGATTCCGCCGGCTTTGTTTTTCTTGCTCAAGATTGCTTTAGCAATTCGTGGTCTTTTGTTCCCCCATATGAATTTTAGGATTGTTTGTTGAATTTCTGTGAAGAATGTTCTTGGGATTCTGATTGGGATAGCATTGAATCTGTATATTGCTTTGGGTAGTATGGACATTTTAACTATGTTTATTCTTCCAATCCATGTGCAAGGAATGTCTTTCCATCTCTTTATGTCATCATCAATTTCTTTCAAGAAAGTCTTGTAGTTTTCATTGTATAGATCCTTCACTTCCTTGGTTAAGTTTATCCCAAGGTATTTTATTCTTTTCGTTGCGATTGTGAATGGGATAGAGTTCTTGAGTTCTTTTTCTGTTAGTTTATTGTTAGTGTATAGAAATGCTACTGATTTATGCACGTTAATTTTATACCCTGCTACTTTGCTGTAGTTGTTGATTATTTCTAATAGTTTTTCTGTGGATTCTTTGGGGTTTTCTATGTATAAGATCATGTCGTCTGCAAACAACGCGAGTTTTACTTCTTCGTTACCTATTTGGATTCCTTTTATTTTTTTTTCCTGCCGAATTGCTCTGGCCAGCACCTCCAGTACTATGTTGAATAGGAGTGGTGAAAGTGGGCACCCTTGTCTTGTTCCCGTCCTCAGAGGGATGGCTTTCAGCTTTTGTCCATTGAGTATGATGTTGGCTGTGGGTCTATCATATATGGCCTTTATTATGTTGAGGTACTTTCCTTCTATACCCATTTTACTGAGGGTTTTTATCATAAATGGGTGTTGGATCTTGTCGAATGCTTTCTCTGCATCTATTGAGATGATCATGTGGTTTTTGTTTTTCATTTTGTTGATGTAGTGTATCACGTTGATTGACTTGCGGGTGTTGAACCATCCCTGTGTCCCTGGTATAAATCCCACTTGATCATGGTGTATAATCTTTTTGATGTATTGCTGTAATCGGTTTGCCAAAATTTTGTTGAGGATTTTTGCATCTATGTTCATCAGTGATATCGGCCTGTAGTTCTCCTTCTTTGTGTTATCCTTGTCAGGTTTGGGGATCAGAGTGATGTTGGCTTCATAGAATGTGTTAGGGAGTTCTCCATCTTTCTCAATTTTCTGGAACAGTTTGAGGAGAATAGGTATTAAGTCTTCTTTGAATGTTTGGTAGAATTCTCCAGAGAAGCCGTCTGGTCCTGGACTCTTGTTTTTGGGGAGGTTTTTGATTACCGTTTCTATTTCCTTACTTGTGATTGGTCTATTCAGATTCTCCATTTCTTCCTGATTCAGTTTGGGGAGATTGTAGGAGTCTAGGAATTTGTCCATTTCTTCCAAGTTGTTCAATTTGTTGGCATATAGTTTTTCATAGTATTCTCTTATGATCTCTTGTATTTCATTGGTATCTGTTGTGATTTCTCCTCTCTCATTCCTGATTTTATTAATTTGCGCTTTCTCTCTTCTTTTCTTGGTGAGTCTGGCTAGGGGTTTGTCAATTTTGTTAATTCTTTCGAAGAACCAACTCTTTGTTTCATTGATCCTTTCTATTGTCTTTTTTGTTTCAATATCGTTTATTTCTGCTCTTATTTTTATTATTTCCCTCCTTCTACTGACTCTGGGCTTTGTTTGTTCTTCTTTTTCTAGTTCTGTTAGGTGTCGTTTGAGGTTGCTTACGTGAGCTTTTTCTTGTTTAGTGAGGTGAGCCTGTATTGCGATGAATTTCCCTCTTAGGACTGCTTTTGCTGCATCCCAAATGATTTGGTATGTCGTGTTCTCATTTTCATTTGTCTCCAGATAATATTTGATTTCTTCTTTAATTTCTTCAATGATCCATTGTTTGTTGAGAAGCGTGTTGTTTAGTCTCCACATTTTTGCACCTTTCTCTGCTTTTTTCTTGTAGTTGATTTCTAGTTTAATAGCGTTATGATCAGAAAAGATGCTTGATATTATTTCAACTCTCTTGTATTTATTGATGTTTGCTTTGGTTCCCAAAATATGGTCAATCCTTGAGAATGTTCCATGTGCACTTGAGAAGAATGTGTAACCTGCTGTTTTTGGATGAAGTGTTCTATATATATCTATTAAGTCCATCTGGTCTAATTTTTCATTTAATTCTATTATTTCCTTGTTGATTTTCTGTCTGGATGTTCTGTCCATTGGTGTTAATGGTGTGTTGAGGTCCCCTACTATTATTGTATTGTTGTTGATGTCTTCTTTTAGTTCTATTAAGAGTTGCTTTACAAATTTTGGTGCTCCTGTGTTGGGTGCGTATATATTTATAAGTGTTATGTCTTCTTGGTGGAGAGTCCCTTTTATCATTATATACTGTCCCTCTTTATCTTTCTTTATCTGTTTTGCTTTGAAATCTACCTTGTCTGATATTAGTATAGTGACACCTGCTTTCTTTTGTTCATTATTAGCTTGGAGTATTGTTCTCCATCCCTTCACTCTGAGTCTGTGTTTGTCTTTGGGGCTGAGGTGTGTTTCCTGGAGGCAGCATATTGTTGGATCTTGTTCTTTGATCCATCCTGCCACTCTGTGTCTTTTGATTGGGGAGTTCAATCTATTTACATTTAGAGTGATTATTGAGACGTGGGGGCCTACCACTCCCATTTTGTGTCTTGTTTTCCGGTTTTCTTCAGTTTCCTTTGTTTCTCGTCCCATGGTTTAATCTGTTCTGATGTAGAGCTACTACTCTCTGTTGTTGTCCTTCTACTTATCTCCTCTGCTCTTGGTTTTGTAGCCCCTTTCCTTTTTTGGATTTTTCAGGAATGAGGGTTTTCCTGAGGATTTCCTGAAGAGGAGGTTTTGTGGCAATGAACTCCCTTAATTTTTGTTTGTCTGGGAAAGTTTTTATTTCTCCATCGTATTTGAAGGATATTTTCGCTGGGTAGAGAATTCTCGGCTGTAGATTTTTGTCCTTCAGATTTTTGAATATATCATTCCACTCTCTTCTAGCCTGTAAAGTTTCTGCTGAGAAATCTGCTGATAGCCTGATGGGGGTTCCTTTGTAGGTTAGTTTCTTTTGCCTGGCTGTCCTTAATATTTTCTCCTTGTCGTTGACTTTTGCTAGCTTCACTACTATATGCCGTGGAGTTGGTCTTCTTGCATTGATAAAGTTTGGAGATCTATTGGCTTCTGTCACCTGAAGATCCATCTCCCTCACCAGATTTGGGAAGTTCTCAGCCATTATTTCTTTGAATAGGTTTTCTGCCCCTTTCTCCTTCTCTTCTCCCTCTGGTATACCTATAATCCTTACGTTGCATCTCCTAATTGTGTCTGATAATTCTCGGAGAGTTTCTTCATTTCTTTTAAGTCTTGCTTCTCTCTCCTCCTCTGCCTGCAACAATTCTATATTGCCATCTTCCAAATTGCTAATTCTTTCCTCCATATTATCAGCCCTACTGTTCAGAGCATCTAGATTTTTCTTAATCTCCTCTATTGTGTTCTTCATTTCCAATATTTCTGTTTGGTTCTTCTTTATCGTATCAAACTCTTTTGTGACATAGCTCCTGAACTCGTTGAGTTGTCGGTCAGAATTCTCTCTTAACTCATTGAGTATTTTAATGATGGCTGTTTTGAAGTCATCGTCATTTAGGTTATACATCTCATTTTCTTTGGGATTGTTTTCTGTGTATTTGTTGCTTTCTTTCTGTTCTGGAGATTTAATGTATTTTTTCATATGGCTTGATGTTGTTGATTTGTGCCTCCGCATGGAGATAGAGTTTAGTTGCTCCTTTCACTTGTTTCAGCTGCTGCGGTGGGAGGAGCAGCTGTTTATATTTCACCAACCAGGAACCCTGTCCGTAGTTGCTAACTGGGCCTGGGCCCCTCTTCGTAGCCACAGTGGCCCTTTGGATTCCCTCCTCTGCTGTGGGGGCCGTCACAGGGGGGCTTCAGGCTGCAGGTGCCTACTGTTGCAGCCCACCTAGATGTGCTCTCTCCTTGGGGTCTGCAACGGTGTTATGGGCTTTTCCAGCAGCCAGGGGTGGGATCACTTATATTTGTCGCTCCGTTGCTGTCGGCACCCACTAAATCTCACTTGTCCTCTATAGGTCGCAGGAGAGCTATTGGCATCTTCTACAGTCTGTGGTTAGTACACCTAGTTATGCTGCTTTTGCCCTGGGGTCTTCCAGCCTTGTGGCTGGCGGCTGGGTGCCTTCTACTGGTGCTGTGCAGAGGCTTTCCCTAAGGCTGCTGTGAGCCTGTAGGGTTTCCCCCTAGGCTACTAAGCTGGGTCTCTGGAACTCTCTCCAGCCCCAGTCCTCTCCGAGATCTCCGGCAATCCCCAGCCCCACGGGGCGGGCAACGGCAGCTGGGGGTCGCCCCGCCCTCAGGGATTCTCTCCGGGCCTCTCCCGGAGCCGTGAATGCTCAGCGTGGCCCCTCTGCTAATGGCAGACAGAGAGTTTTGTCTGCTGCCCGGGCGGAGCTCCGGCGCTTCCCCTCCGGGTCGCAGGACCGGCCTTTGAAAATTCCCCCCTCCCCAGTCCTCTCCGAGATCTCCGGCAATCCCCAGTCCCACGGGGCGGGCAATGGCAGCTGGGGGCCGCCCCGCCCTCAGGGCTTCTCTCCAGGCCTCTGCCGGAGCCGTGAATGCTCAGCGTGGCCCCTCTGCTAATGGCAAACAGAGAGTTTTGTCTGCTGCCCGGGCGGAGCTCCGGCGCTTCCCCTCCGGGTCGCAGGACCGGCCTTTGAAAATTCCCCCCGCCCCGGTCCTCTCCGAGATCTCCGGCAATCCCCAGTCCCACGGGGCGGGCAACGGCAGCTGGGGGTCGCCCCGCCCTCAGGGATTCTCTCCGGGCCTCTGCCGGAGCCGTGAATGCTCAGCGTGGCCCCTCTGCTAATGGCAAACAGAGAGTTTTGTCTGCTGCCTGGGCGGAGCTCCGGCGCTTCCCCTCCGGGTCGCAGGACCGGCCTTTGAAAATTCCCCCCGCCCCGGTCCTCTCCGAGATCTCTGGCAATCCCTAGTCCCACGGGGCGGGCAACGGCAGCTGGGAGATCTCCGTGCCCTCTGTGTCTCTCTCTGGGACCCTCCGGGCGCCCCGAGCACCAGGCTGGATCCCCCCGCCAATGGCAGGGAGAGACTCTCCCCGCGGGCTCAGGTGTGCAACTCCAAAGTTTCCCTCTGCATTTAGGAGTAATTGCAGGGGGTTTAGGTAGGGTTCTGGTCACCTGTTTCCACCGTCGCTCCTCTGTTGTGTTCTCGCTCCTGCCCTAGACGTGCGTGGATCCTCTGGGGGCGTCCGTTGGAAGAAAGCCGCTTGCGGGTACCAGGCTGCCCGTCGGGGTCGGAGAGCCCTCACCTATTTCCACATCCTCCCGGAGGAAAGTCCATCCGCCTTCCGATGTATAGTCGCGTGGGTGTCTCAGACGTCCTGAGATGCTGTCTGGATATCCTTTGTCAAGCGATAAGTGTCCAAATAATTGTAGACTCGAAGGGCGAGAGACAAAGAGGACTACTCACGGCGCCATCTTGGCTCTTCCTCTTGACATTTTTTTTATGCACGCAACCCTCAAATAATTTTAACAGTTTTTGACCAATCAGAGTGTAATAGGTGTCAGAGAGTCGATAAAAATGTTTTTTATAAATGCCATCACAAAATATTTGTGGTGTGGGGACCTGGAAATGGCCACCCCAAGATATGTCTCTTTGGCATCAGGATTATTTGAGGCTGATTGCTTTTGATAAACTGGGACAGGGAAGGAGGAATGGAACTTGCCCTTCGTTAGGACACATTTACATTTGTAAGGTAAATCTCTATCTGTAAAGGTGCCTCCCTCTCTGTACCAGGAAGAAGAAAGGAGATGACCTTCTCTCTAAAGACTCTTAATCAATACCAAAGGCAAGGACTTAAATCTGCATTTTATTGTGCTTCTTTGGTAACCTCCTGTAACTGACTTCCCTCTGCCTCCCAACGTTGGCATCTCCTTAAAGATTATGCATCTTTCTTTAGGCTGGGAACCGATTGCCGCGCTCATCTGTGACCACCCCCCCCCCCAGCCTGAGGCAACACACCTGTGGCCCTGCGGTGTTCACTGGGACAGCAGACCTATGTGTCGTTTCCATCAAGGGCTGTGCCGACAGAGCAGCCTCGTGACTATTGTAAAAGGGACTTTTTAATCATATGTGAAACACCCCATTTGGGAGCTATATAACCACTCTTTGCACCCCACTAACCGCTCTGTGCACCCCACTTCTTCTGTGCCCTTTCTTCCTTCGGGAAGAAAGTCCCCGGGCCATGGTTCCTCATAAAGCTTTGTTTAATTTTCTCTTGCTATTCTGTCTCATGTGAATTTAATTCGTTCTCCGGCCAGACGAACCCACATTTGGGAAGAGGAAATGTCTTCCTCCCCTACAGTGGTAATGATGTTAGCTTCCCTTTCGAGTGAAGCAGACATAAAACCATTCCCTGTCTGGGTTTCTTTAAATTCTAAAGCTCTAGTCATTGTGTATAAATAACACCCCTTAATTTACTTTCAAAAATAATTCCAATGCATTTTTTGACAATAAAAAATCTTCTTTTCTCTAAAGTATCGTGTTATAATATTATCCAACAAGAGCTTAGAAGCAAGTATTTACTTAGTTGTGTAAACTTCAAGTGAAATGGGAGCAGATTTTTATCAAATTCTGTTTCAATCTGAGAGGAACTTGCACAATTGAACTAGAAAAAACATCTAGATTTTAGTCTTAAATCTGAGATCAGTTAACTGCCAGATCTTAAATTTTACTCGTTATATAACCTTTGCAAATCTGTTTCTTTATCTGATACATATTGGAGTTTCACTATAAATATACTTTTAGCTTTAAAATTCTATACTCTCTGAACATATTCTGTCTATCTCCCTGGCTTTGTGTGGGTACAGAAAATCATATTCCTTTTAGACATGCAAGACTTCTGTGAATCAGAGTACAGAGGTGTTTTTTACCCAGTCTATGTGTTATAAATATCTGCATTTAAAATTTTATTTGCTACCTACTGTGCCAAAGAGACTAAAGGACCCACACAAGGAAAATGTACAACTGTGGTCTAGAAATGCATGCTTTTTTCAAACAGAAGCTAATCCACGTGCAAATGTAAACATAGTAAAATGTTACAACGAAAATGATTGGAACTTAAGTATTATTACACAAGCACAGAGACTGTTAAGAGTTTTAGAATATTGATCACTTCCAGTATTTCCATCATATAAAAATACTGAGCCACTCATAAAGAACTTGTACGTGCTTTATTTCATTTTGCCCCTGTTAAATAGGTGATTTATGTAAGGTACGTGTTAGTTTCTATATTTTTATGTTTAAGAAATGATTTTCAGATTGAGAAGGTGGATAAATAATATCTTGCTCCCAATGACCAATAGAGTTAAGATATTAGCAGTGGTACTCTGATTTACAAAGTCTAGCAATTGAAAGTCTAACCGAATGTGACTAGGTTTATTTATTGGGTCTTTTTCTAAGTATGTTGATAAAGTCTGAACGTTCTTAATTCGGTGATAGAGAACATGCAGATCTATATGATCTGTTGTAAATAAATAATACAGTTAAACCCTAAAGTAACGTTGGGACATTTATATACAAAAAATTCTCCTTATGCTTTTTGGATGTGACCCAAAAACCTTTGAGTTTATGAAAAAAGTTTAGCAGGCTGAAGCCGAGTGAAGAAAGCAAGACTTACTCATACTTTAATAAAATATTTACTATTAAGAACTATTTTAATCAACTTTCAAAACTAAATTTATGATAGTTGAGAAGACTCTTTCTCACAAAGCATTGAAGAGAGATGAGCACACACAACTCCATCCTGTAGAATTGGCCACCAAAGCATGTAGCCTTGAACGTTGGGACGAAATTTCAATATTCACAGGATTTACAGTAGGGAATAAAGGTAGAGATGATAATTTGTGCCTGAGAGTGAAAAACAAAATAAGCTGCATCATATCATGTCCTGAATGAAAGATCTATTTGTTTGTGGGTGTGCAAAAGTTATATATTTAACCCAGATCCCCCAGCTGTTAACACTGCATTTACTTTGTCAGTATCTATATGTCTCTATCTCTATCTCTATTTCTATCTCTGTCAGTCTTTCATCTATCTATGTACTTTTTTCCTATTGAAGGCAGTTTGCATACATGATGATTTATGAACCTGGATAAGTTAGTGTCTATTACCTATTGAGAACACATCACCTATATAACAAGTGTACACATGTCACAATTAAGAAATTAACACTGATACACTGCTAGTGACAACCCACAGACCCCATTTAAGTTTCACCAGTTGTTCCAATTATGTCCTCCTTACCAAGGCATCCAATGTTACATCACAGATTATATTTCCTTGTCAACTCTCTTTCAGGACATTCAATTTGGAATACTTTCATAGTCTTTTCATTGCTTTCATAATCTTGATTTTATTTTTAGTAATACAGGAAGTTATTTTATAGAATTTATTTTATAAGGAAATTATTTTATAGAATACTGCCTGAATTTGGGTTTGACTGGTATTTCATCATGATTGCATTTTGTTTAGCTTTTTTAACAGAGCAATTAGAGATGTGATGTGTATTCTTCCATCCTGTCAGTTGGTGCATGATAAAAATGTTCCATATCGTGGGTCATGTTAATGTTGATCACTAAATTATGGTGATATCTGGTAGATTCTTCACTCTTTTTTCTTTTATAAATTATGAGTATTTTGTGAAGAGATGCTTTGTGATTAGCTGGACATTCTGCTCTTTTCACATTTTTAACCATTACATTTTCACATCCGTTGATGTTTCTCTAAATGAGTTCTTGCCAGGAGGGTTACAAAATGGTGATTTTTCTAATTCCATAATTTCTTATGCATTTGTTAGTTGGCATTTAACTGTAGATAAGAGTTTTCTTTTCTCCAGATTCAAATATTTATTCATTTATTTATATTGGCATGGATTTATGAATTCTTATTTAATCAATGGGTAATTACCTATTACTGTCATTTTGTGTGTGTGTATTTGCTTTTTGTTGCCTCAGATTTGTCCACTGAAGCCTCTTAAGATTAGATCTCTTGCCCTTTTAGCAGGTTTCTCCCATTCTTTGAAAATTTGCTTGTTTTCTGGCGTAGGAAGATATTCCAAGCTCTTCTTATGAGTTGTTCTTCCCACCTTTGGATCAGTCATTTCCCCAAAGAATCTGAATTCCTTATGGTAAAGAAAGACACTCAGAAATATTTCTAAATATTTAGAAATCCAAGATCTGAGCAGTAGGTTTGCTCATTGTTACTGGAGTGTCACTGCTTTCAGGCTTTCTCAGTGAACGGACCAAGGGCGTTTCTGATGGATATATGCACAAACACACACACTCTCCACACGCACACCTCTGTTTCTTTCTATGTCCATCTACGTAAATATATTGAAAACTATTAGTTCATACCAAGAACTCCTATTATATCCCAACTCCATACAGTTCATCTTGCATTTGATCCTTTCCCTCCTTATATCTTCATCTGACAGTGAGAAACTGCACTTGTTTTTTCTCCAAAATCTTTTCTTGTTTGCTCAGTTTTCCTCTATCTCTCAATCCTGTCAGGCTGGCTCCTCACTCAGTCCTAACAGTCAGTCCAACTTTAATGGCTGCCTGCAACATTGCTGGGCCCCAGACACTGGTGGGCCTCGCAGCTCTGAACCAGAAGGCCACCTCCATATTATTTATGGAATATATATATATATATATATATATTATGGAATGGCATATATTATGGAATGGGAGGGGCTATAATGGCTTTTTGTTTTACTTTACTTTTTTTGTAGGTATTACTTTTGATAATTTTGTTCTTAATTTTGCTTCATCTTTATTGTGATGGTGGTTGTTTTATAGAAGGAAATCAGAAAAATTGCTAACAAAGGAGGGAAGTGCCATCACTGACAAGACACAGGACATGCTGTAGGAAGTTAAGATATAATCATTCATTTATTGAGCTAATGAATGTGTATATAATATTTAAGATATATTTCATACATGAAATGTATAAGTATACAAATATATGTATGTCAGTCTGTAAGTGTATTTTTATGTGTAGGTGTATGTATTTATTTATATATATGTATATATATATATATATATATTTTTATATATGTATATATGTAGAGAGAGAGAAGGAAAGAGAGAAAGAGAGAGCATGACATATAGACCATATTCTTAGCACAGGATCTGTGCTACAGCTTATAAAAGGATAGGTATATATCTTGGCTACAATCAAACAGCTAAAGAGCAATCTATTTAGATTTCAATATAAATGTCATACTCTTAATTACTATGTTTGAAAATTTACATATTTATATTTTTATTTATAATATTTTATAATATTTAATAATCATATTATAATATGTGTATCATTGTGCCTAAATTAATTCCTGGGGTCACTTTAAAACTGCATATAAAATTACTTCACTGTCCAAAATATATTTGATTTTTATGTGTTTGGTAAAAAAGCAACAAAAAGAGGAACAGAATTACTGTCTACTATTGAGAAAAAGTAAAATAGTAATGGTAATGAAAATGATGATGATAATTATAATAAAAACTTTCAACAGGTTCTCTATGTAGAGCCTGTTCATGGTTATCTTGAGAAGAAATCTCCTGAGCGCTTGTGTGTGGTAACACATAAGAATAGCTTATTGCCTTTCTGATTGTTCATTTCCCCTTTGAATAGGCAGAGAATTGTTATCAATATAGAACTCTGTCTTTGAAGATAATTTTAATCACCAATCACACATATAGTTTGCAAATTACCCTAAAGTACAATTCTTCAGTACATGAGAATTTAATAGGACTCACTAAGGCGTCCTTAGTGTCAGCTCAAATACAATACATTCAGATGAAATTACTTTCCAAGCCATAGTTGGGGAAAGGCTAAGCAATTTTCTACAAACAATTATTATTGACTGCTCTGATGGTAGCATGATGTTAAAAAGAAATTTATTACTCTATTTTAGGTTTCTGGATTTTCAGTTTATCGTCTAACACCATGCCTATATCTGATTTCTATTAAGCTGGGAGATGAAGAAGATTGTATATGTTCAGAGACTATTAAATAGGAGTTTAGATGTTGTTGTTAATTCAGGCTTGACATATTGCAATACATATACAAAGAAAGGTAATTTGTTTAGAATGCCAATTGTACTTTTCTGTGTCATTTTTAATTTTGGGGAATTATGTTTTTTTCTACTATTAATATGATATAATTGTATCATCTTGTTAATGAAATGATTAATATAATGCCATAAAATAACTAGATATTATAGTCCATTGTACTTGTAGGGTTTTGAAACTTGCAATTTGAAGACTGAACAGTGATCTGGAAATTTGTCACAGTTCATATAATTTACATTTTAAGAATATAGCTTTTATTTGCAAGGTGTGTAATAAAATGTAATAATAACCAGCAATAATACTAATAAACAAATAAATGAGTAACATTTGTTAATTGTTTATAATGTGCCAGGCATCATTCTATCTCTTTTCATAAGTATTTTGCTCATTTTGTAATAAAGGAATCTCAGGTACACAGTTGGTACCAAACTTGTCTAAGGTCACATAACTAGATTTAGTGGGACTGAGATTCAAAAACAATATGTCAACATGATTAGCCATTACTTAATATGTAGTCCTTTAGCATTGAGTAAGTAAAGGCATTTTTAAAAATATAATAGTTATTGCACAGAATAATGCTTTATATTTATGTTTTTGTTCTAGAGAGAAATTACATTCCAAATTTCTTTATTCCAGTTATGAGCACTTATTCTCGTTAACTCTATGTATTAGTTACCTATTGCTGCTGTGCAATATTACGATGAACCTACTGGCTTAAAATAATGCAAATTTACTTATATTTTATTTCATATTCACCTTATAGTTTTGGAGGACAAAAATCTTAAATCGTTTTTATTGGGCTAAAATCTAGGTCTATGTTCCTTTGAGAGGCTCTGGGAGTGAGTCTGCACCCTTGCTTCTTCCAGCTTCTAGAGGCTGACTGCAATCCTTGGCTCATGGCCCCTCCTCCATCTTCAAGCCAGCAGTTACATCACTTGGACTTCTGCTTCTGCTGATCCATCTCCTTCTCTCTCTCTCTCCTCCTGCTCCCATATTTTTAGGACCCTTTTGAGTACGCTAACCTACCTGAGTTACTCAGGATAATGTCCCCATTTCAAGATTCTTAATTTATCTGCAAAGTCTCTCCCTTGCAACAGTGGGAGGGCAACAAGTGATATCATTGCAATGTGTCAGCACAAGTGCAAGATATAAATATCTAAGATGGAGTTGATATACTTTCTAAATGTTAAAAGATTACAAATATATTTTTGGAAAACGTGAGTCAAACAAATAAATCATAAAAATCTATTCATTTGTAAAATAATCATAGGAAGATACTTTATTCTCTTAGAATTTTCACTTGTCCCTATAGAATTTAGAAATAAGATTTTCCTCTGAGGGAAAATTGAAGGTTTTCAGAATCATCACAATATATGTCAAATTTCCCAAAGAATTCCCACAGAATGCCTCCCTGATTAGTGATTCAAAAAAGAATGGTTAACGAGGAGTGGTAGCTGTTGAAGGACTGTTTAGTGTGAAATGCATAAAAGACACTCTGCATCTTACGTTAGGCGTCCATCCTCATTCAAGGAGGTAAGATGGCTGAAGATTTTTGAAATTCTCGCTGTGAGGTCGTGCATAGGTGATACCTTCGTTCTCAATGTATTTTGAAATTCAAGTCTTTTAAGTCTATAACCCTTAAAGGTAGACTTCACAAATTTGTGAATTCATCATGGTGACACTTTGAACGTTAGCTACGAGATGACTTCTCCTGACATCATCTTTATTTCACCAGATACTTTTTATCAAAAGTATACAACCTTTAATTTAACAATCATAAGAAATGGCAAGATACTGTTCATATTAATTTTAGGAGATCTGTCTAATTTTCTTTTTGTTGTTTTTATTCAAAGTTCTTGCTCTTAAGAGGTGATGCTCAGAATTGAGGAAGAAGAATAAAGGAATTAGGACTGTTTCAATTTTATATTTTCCTTTTCTTTTTTTTAAGATTGGCACGTGAGCTAACAACTGTCACCAATCTTCTTTTTTTTTTCTGCTTTTTTTCTCCCCATATGCCCCCAGCACATAGTTGTATATTTTTAGTTGTGGGTCCTTCTAGTTGTGGTCACTTTTATATTTTCTGTTTTGATTATTTTTCATTATTGGAGGTGGGGTTTTTTTGTTTGTTTTTTGGTTATTTTGCTGAGGCAGATCTGCCTTGAGCTAAGATCTGTGCCAATCTTCCTCTATTTTGTATGTGGGTCACCACGAGAGTATGGCCGTGAAAAAGTGGTGTAGGTCCACTCCCGGGAACTGAATTTGGGCTGCCAAAAAGGATCACGCTGAACTTAACCAGATTAGGCCATGGCTCTGGTCCCTATTTGAGTTTTGTAGACCCTTTTTGAAATTAATAATATAAGTTTCTATAATCTCTTGACATTATAAGTAGCTTTACAGTTAGTCTCATGCCAGGCTATATGTTCCACAGCAGAGACATTCTGTTTGTCTTTTGTTCACCATTGTGTATTTACGTTTTTCCAGCTGGATAGTACCTGCTCAATTAGTATGTGCTGAATAATATTACATATCAGATGAAATATATATACATAAAATTAATATTCAATTCTTATTTATTATTTGTTAATTTATACACCAATCACCTATTATCCATTCATTCATTACAATATATATATACACACACACACATATACACATACATATGTATGAATAAAAAAGATTAAAAGATGCAACCTTTTCTCAGGAGAATGACTTTCTCGGGGACAAACAGAGAATGCATCTACAAATTTAGATGCACAGCTTTTTCTCTGTAACTGTTCAAAATCCACCCTAATCTTTAATTTTAGGATATATATAAATTTAAGGCATTTATATTGATTTTGGAGTATTTGAGGTTACATGTAAATATAAGGGATATACGTTGATTTGGGGATCTTCTGTGCACTGCCAGTAGCATTTGACTTGATTCTTTAGGGTTTAACGCAGGTGAAAGAACACACAGGACCAACAAAAGGTCACACAGGCACCTTAAACTTTTCATGGCTTAGCAGGGCTTACCAAAAATAATCTTGACACGATGCTCATGTAAGGGACATTTGAATCTACCTGGTTTCTAGGCACTTCTTATCTACTGAATTTCAGATCTGTTTTGCTTTTTGATTCCTGGATATACTCTTTAAATCTCAATTCAAAATTTTACTGCAGTTTGGATGTTTTGATCCCTATAGCTAAGCCTGGTGCCTTGCTAGGACATTCCCTCCAAGTTGTCTGTCGATAAAACTGGATACTGATAGAATTCAGATACCATAGACAACAGAAAACCATTGAACTCCATTTATTATGTTGTCCTCAAGGATAGTGTTATTACAAAGTGATGTAATATAATAATCTCTTTAAAATTTGTGCATTTTATATTGTTGTTTTTAAAGTGCAATCATCAGTTTAACATGAAATTTACTCAGTGCCAGTAACATTAATTTTAATATTTTCACAGGTGAACTAAAAATGATTATAAACAATGGTTCATAGTCATAAAGAAAATTCAAAATTAATATTATTATTAAAATAAATGACTTTAAACATTTCTATAATTTGCAGTTTGATGAAAATATATTTGTCCTACACTTCTATAGTAATGTTGATGTTCAAATGCTTCATTTTTCACTTAATAAATAGGAATTATTAAAATGTATGTTTTTATGTTAAATTGTATTTAATGAACAAATTTTATAGAATCCAAGAGTGCCAAGGGAATTAATTATATTTGTAAGATAAAGTAATATATTGCATGCTAAATATGCTCATCAAACCATATAATATTTACACAGTAATGAAAAATGCAACTGACAAAACATACTGTAACAGTATATTCTAAATTAATATTTATGAGAAATCATTTCTGATATTTACCTGCCATTATATAATCAAGAGATTTAGAAGCATCGATGTATTGGCACTAAAGCTCATTCTTCACATTTAGAGAAATAAATAATTATTTTTACGGTAGTGCTAAAATTCATATAAATATAGGCAATTTGAAAAGAAATAGTAAAATATTTCAAGGAAACAAAAACTCCAAAGAATTGCAATGGTCTTAAGAAAATCCCACACTACTTAAAGAGGTTATTATTTGAAAACACTTAGAATATTTGAGAGAGTCATTGAAAGAAGACAAAAGAATTCTCGACATCTACTTGATCATGAGTCAATAAAGCACCAGGAAATCTGGCTTTATTGTATGCTGTTTCCCACTAACAAAAGCAATTTGTAGGCTGGGAATGAGTTGTGGGCCTTGGTTGCCTAAGGAAATTGCAGAGGCAATAATCCTAGGTTCACATTTAAAGATATCGGCGCTTTTTTTGAAGTTAAATGCAGTGAAGCCTTTTACATTTGTGTCTTATTAACCAGCTTCAAATAGGGCTATGAAGCACTTTGTTCTCACTTTACAGGAAGCCCTAGAGACATTCTTTTGCTGCTAAAGGATTTGTCTTTGCCACATTGTTTGGTAAATTTCCATTTACTACAAAGAATGAAATAAAGGAAATTCTGAAGTGCGTTTAAAGGATAGAAAACAATTGTACAGTGCTTTATTTCCTAATCGGACAATGAGAAATGGCTCAAAACATAAATGTTACGTCTTCATTTTTCCCTGGGGACTTGAGGATTTAGAATGGACAACTGAGATTAAAAATAAAAACTCTGCAAGTCAAATCCAATTGTTAAGATAGTGAATTTACTTCTAATTTGGTAAACGAAAGTTAAAATATGAACTGGCCCCTTTTACTGTGATGTTTGCCTATAATATAGTGTAGAGATAACATCTTTAAAATTATGCCATTTTAAAGAAAATATTTGGTTGATTTCTTTGAATCAGGATTAAAAGCATCCATTTTACTGCCTGGAAAACATTGGAAGGGTTGGCATTGATTCCTAAGAAAACTAAGGAACTAGCTTAGATGTAATAAACCAAAGTTTGGAAAACACAAACTGCCTTTATCGATTGTGATGAGTAAGTGACAAGCAATAGAATATATTGGAGTATATGAGGAAGCCATTTGGTTTAAAACTTAATTCGACCTAACCTTGTTTTTCCAAAAAGGCCTGGCGTAGCCTGTTGAGCAAGCATTGTACATCTGCTTTAAACATTTACAATGTCTCAAAGACAAGAATGATGCCTTCAATCCCACAACTAGAAGGACGTGCAACTAGGATATACAACTGTGTACAGGGGGGGGGTTGGGGAGATAAAGCAGAAAAAGAAAAAAAAGGAATGATGCCTTCAAAGATAAGAATGTGGCTTCCTCCATCAGCATTTCCTTTGAGATAAGCATCTCTTCCTAGAAGCTAAGCATTAATTACCCACCTGCTGTTTTCACCTTGTGACAACTGACCTGCTGTGACAGCAAAGCAATCTCGTGACTGTTGTCAAAGGGATATTCTTGTCATATATGATGTATGCTCTTTGTTCCCAGATGGTATATAACCACTCCATACACCTTGCTTCTTTGGTGTGCTTCCTTCCTTGGGGAAGAGAACTTCTGGGCTGTAGTTCTGAGACCTGGCTCATAATAAAATCAGCCCGATTTTGATTTATGGATTGATTATGGATTATTTGAATTGACAGTTGTTTTATGCTTTATGGGGTACCAATAAAGTGTTAAAAGCACCTGAGTAAGTTTTCCTTTCTGTGGGGCACATTAATGTATTCAAGAAATTGGTGAATTTTTAGATCAGAATTATCTGGCAGAAACTTCAAACTCAACAGCTTCTTGAATATAACTTGGACAAATTATTCACTATTTTTGAGTCTCAGAAATTCTTATGGATTAAATAGCCATCCTCCTTGCTTTAGAGAGCTTCTAAGAGGATTGAGATATTAAGTATTACATTATATAATGCATTGTAAAATACATCTCCAGAGAACATATTCAGGGACATCTTATTATCCTTCTGTGCACTACAATGCATCTTCACTCATAATATTTCCAGAACATTCCAAATTTGGGAGCTTTATTCACTTTTCCATCCCTAAAATTAACATATAAACTTACATTAATTATGATTGAATGTATAAGTAAATGAATGCATTGAATGAATGATTGAAATGAAAATCTCTTCAATCTTAGAATAAAATGTAAAAGATCTTAGAAGTAATTGGCGTGATAATAATTACATTTATGTTTGCTTCCACTAATCCTTTGTAGGGGAGGAGGACATGTCCTCTCCCCAAATGGGGGTTTGTCTGGCCGGAGAATGAATTAAATTCACATGAGACAGAATAGCAAGAGAAAATTAAACAAAGCTTTATGAGGAACCATGGCCCGGGGCCTTTCTTCCCGAAGGAAGAAAGGGCACCGAAGAAGTGGGGTGCAGACAGTGGTTATATACCCCCAAACGGGGTGTTTCACATGTGATTGAAATGTCCCTCCCACAATAGTCACAAGATTGCCCCGTCAGCACAGTGCTTGACGGACACAGCAGGCAGTGGGTCTGCTATCTCGGAGGGTATAGCAGGAGGCAAGTCAATTGTCTGGAGCTGGGCGGTCACAGGTGAGCTCAGCAATCAGTTCCTAGCCTAAAGAAAGATGCTTAATCTTTAAGAAATGCCAACATTGGGAGGGGGAGGGAAGTCAGCTACAGGAGGTTACCAGACAAGCACAATAAAATTCAGATTTAAGTCCTTGCCTTTGGTATTGATTAAGAGTTTTTGGAGAGAAGGTTATCTCCCTTCTTCCTCCTGGTACAGAGAGGGAGGTACCTTTTACAGATAGAGATTTACCTTACAAATGTAAATGCGTCCCAACAAAGGGCAAGTTCCATTCCTCAGAGCCTCCTTCCCTGTCCCAGTTTATCAAAAGCAATCAGCCTCAAATAATCCTGATGCCAAAGAGACATATCTTGGGGTGGCCAATTCTAGGTCCCCACACCTTCAAATAACAATAACAACAAAAATCCAGCTGGGATCTTGTATCACAAAAGTACTTTTTGTGTTGAACATGTTTATATTCTGTAGGCATTCAATAATGCTCGCCAACTTAAAAAATACTTATACCCATTCTGCATTACGTCTGTGTTCCGAAAAATGAAAACTACCGTCTTAGCCAAGCCTCCTCATTTAGTAGCTGAAAGTATTAGAGTCAAGAGACGTTAATTCCCTTTGCTTTTCTCACACAGGTAATTAACAGCAGAGCCAGGGACTGGCCCCCAGTCTCCTGGAAAGCAATCTGGTGCACTCTCCTTTAAGGGCTCTGCTTCTCTATTTGGGCCATTCTTCTCAGTAAGAGCAAATACAAAGATGAAGAATGAATGGGACTCAGAGGGTTGATTGTCATAGTTTCAGTGAATAACCCAGGGGTTCAAAGCTTTCAGAACAGTTCTGGTAAACATTCCCTGAAAGTTAATGACATGTTACTTTGTTTCCTTACAAATTATTGAAATGCCAGCATATAACAGTCAAGAGTTTAGTCACAAAAGCATGATGTAGACATAGTTATAACAAGACAAACCGGCTATAGCTAAGGGGGCTTAGTGTGATCCATTTAAAAAGCAATACGTAGCAAAAGTGGCAATTCTGAGTTTTTATTTTTAAAGTTCTAGGTATTATGAAAGGGGAAAAGGAACAATTTCAGGAAAATAATGGGAAAGAAAATAAATACAACTTTGTAAGTAAAAGAGGATTTTCCAAGGATCAAATGGTAAAAACAACAACAAAAACAAAGAATTTTGATAGAATTTGCATTATTTACTGCAACACGAAAAGCTAAATAAGAGTTATTTATGTCCTCATAGAGTTTACTATTCAGAGTGGAAAATACATGCATGGTAAGATTTAACATATTGTCCATGTTTGGTAATGATCTAAGTGTTTTGAAAATATTATAACTTTTAATTCTTCCAATAACCCAGTGAAGTAGCATCCCTCACTTTTATATGGGGGACCTGACAAACCGAGGTTAAGTAAATTGTCCATAGTGTCATAGGTAATCATTGACCTTGATAAATTCAGTGGTCAGTCCGACTTCAGAGAAGCAGTGCTCAACATTTCTGTTCTACTGTCTCGGAACCACTATGCTATACTCTGTGAAGATATAAAGCCAGCATGACAAAAACTAAATAAAATAATAAAGGAACACAGGAAAGTGTCAATTATTTTCAACTGGAAACAGTAAAAGTTTAACTAAATTATTGGCATTTAACATTGGCTTAGGAAGTCCATGGGCAGGAAAGAGAGAGAGGAAAGAAATGTTACGCGAACAAATACACAACAAAGCAATTATTCATAAACTGCCTCAATCCACATTGTAGCCACAGAAACATCCTGCAAGAAGTTCTTTTCTAAACTTAACATTTTGATTTTTCACCTGGTAATTCTTCTTGTCTACCATGTACAAGACATAACTACTTAGTTATTCATTGATAAAGTCAGCCCGAAGATTAAGAACTTATAGCATGTTCCAAGTTCCATTTCTAAGTGAATAGGAAACAGAAATCAAGATGTAGTTCTTGTCAACACACCATCTGCAGTACAGTTTGGGATGCAGAAAAATCAAATGTTATCTTTAATTTATATTGTATTTGGTAGAGGTAAGCCCAGGAGTTAAGAAGAATCAAACCAAGTCTACTAAGGTTCAGGGAAATATTCCTGTAGAAAGAGATGCTGTAGAGAATACTAGAACATAACTAGGAGTAAAAGGGTTAGATTAAAACAACAAAAACAAAAAATAACATTCTAGAGGAAGTGAAGAATTATGGAGGAGAAAAAGACCATACACCTTTCTCTAAACCATGTGGTATATCACTCAAAACATCCCTAACTCAACCTGCTTGTGGGACAAAGATTTTACAGAATGTAGGCTCAAAGTATACTACTACTAGTTGTCTTTCACCTGTTAATTCTTCTTATCTGCAGTCTATAAAAAGACATGAGCTCTGCAGGAAACATCAACATGGCCCAGGAGGGACTGCTATTCTCTATTTTGAAAATATTTAAGATTATGAAAAATTGTACAAATGAGGCCCTAAAGAAGAACCATGACCCAACAAGGGACTAAAAAGAATGGGCATAAATGTACCTTGCATCGTATACCCTAGTAAACAAAGAGAAACAAGTCAAAGTGAAATACTTGTATGTAAAAGGAAGAACAGCTCCTAAAAGACCTTGTAGTTGGCATGATAGTGAAGGTCAGCTTGCCTCCTCTTTAAATGCTGAAAATCGCAAATGAAATGTGGCTTAGAAGTAAAAAAAAAAAAAAATTCTGGTGAAAAAATGAAGTGATATTGTGAAAAATCCTTTGCTACGATGTTAGTGTGGCTTCTTCTCACAACACTTTCTTCAATTAACCTGGCCAAAGTAAGTTAATCGCTTTTCCATGCTCCTGTAGCACTCTGCACCAGTGATGATTACATATAGCTCTTAGTAAATTTTGTTACAAATTCCATGTTTATTTATTTTCCTTATGCTCTAGGCTTTGAAATATTTCAATGAGTGATGCATGAACTAATTACCTTATTAGCAAATTAATTAGAAGATTGGACACGTGTTTTTTAGAATCCGTTGATATATATTATTTGCTTTTGTGTGTGTGAGGAAGATTGGCCCTGAGCTAACATCCGTTGTCAATCTTCTTTTTGCTGGAAGAAGATTGCCCCTGAGTTAACATCTGTGCCAGTCTTTCTCCATCTTGTTAATGGAATGCCACCACAGCATGACTTGATGAGTGGTGTGTAGGTCCATGCCCAGGATCTGAACCCGTGAACTCTGGGTAGCCAAAGCAGAGCATGCGAACCTACCACTATGCAGCTGGACTTGCCCTATTATTTGCTTTTATATGTCGTTATTTTGTGAATGACTAATTGAGAAGAAGAAAACTAACTCAACCATTTTCTATAAAATACTTCAGGCAAGTCATTTATAATATTGAAGAGAAGTTTGAAGGGAAGAAATAGGCCAGTGAAACTTCAGCTCTGACATCACAATTCTTTTTAATATTTTATTTTCAAATTAAATAGTAGGCATTTGTATTTACTTTTTCATATGAACTGAGGTATAACTAATAAAAACTATAATATATAATTATATAGATGCTAATTTACTATATTTAAATATTATATGCTCATACATATTTTGTTATAATTAAATTTGTTAATATTCCATCATATTCCAATAAAATGACCTAAGGTGGCATATACTAGTATATATTATCACTCTACACATATATCAAGGTAGTTTTTCATAATAAATAGGTTAATCAACCAATAAGTACTGAGGCCCTTACATTGAGAGTTCCAAGTTTCTAGGAACATAACGAGCTAGACTGACAAAGTCTTGCCATCATACAACATATATTCCAGTTTAGAATTATGTTAGCAATTAAACTTGTGTTATTCAGCTTCAAATCTACCACTTTATATTCTGCTTTGCAGTGCTTAGACTAGGATTCCTTAAACCACATTTTTTTCTTTGTCATCTAGCTTCTTCTGTTTTCTGCCAAATGAAGGCACTATAGAAGGTAGGGGAAAAAGATGGGTGTACGTTTTCCTCTCTTTCTGATTGCTGTTTCAGTTGGTGCCTTGCATTATTTGTTATTCACCTTGGAAGCATCATTTTATTCTGTTTTCCAGCTTTCTTTAGCACTCAAAACTAATCTTTTCACACTTTCTGAGAACTGTCAATACTAGCCAGACAGTGACCCTTGCTCAGAGCCCAGCTCTGCAAGGCTTATCATTCCTGAGGTTCCAGCACCAGCCGGGATGCTCTCTCTCCTCAAGGCCTGACCCCAGGCTGACATGGACTCTCTTTGAGTGTTTGTCCTTGGATAATCCAAATATTATCTCTGATCTTCTTGAGTGTTTTCGTTTTGCTTTTCCGGACATCCCAAAACTATGTAACCAATATCCTATACCAAATTTTCTCTATTGAAATATTTAATGGAGTGTCACTTTCCCTGATTGGTATTAGATTCAGTACCTGAAATTAGAAACGGTCTCAAGAAAATAGAACCATACATGTGGGATTATGACATTGTTTGGTTATGTGTTTATCTTGAAGACAGTAACATTCCTTGTTCCTTGACAATTAAAAATGGAGTATTAGTAGAGGGAATTGATAAACTTTATTAAGACCTCTTATTGATTATGAAGTAATTATTACTGAAGCAAGTGCATTGAGGGTCAAGAAGCTATTGTACATAGCGGTAATGTTTGTAATGATCACTAAAGCATCTGTGAGATGGAATTTCGGATTGTGAATGCACCAAAGAGCTTATGTAAAGAAAATTACAAGCTTTCAACTTTACATTCTCAGCTCACATAATAGTTAGAGAACCAGAGAACCTCTATGGAAAACTTAAAATAATCACCTAACCATCTTTTATTTGTTACAGCTGTAGGGCAGAGCTCACTGAATATCAGACTCAAAATGTAATTATATAGCTTTCAGAATTGCAGCATATGTTGAATTCATAGATTCATCTAGTCTCTTAGTTGAAGCATTAATTTTGAAAGAGTAGGACCCCAAGTTCATAGGCATATAGATAGAAACAGATGAAGCTGAGAATATTGAATCCCCAAATTACTCTGAGTTGTCCTTGCTAGCAGGAGATGTCTGCTCTAAGGAGATCTATGCTCTGCAATGTCTAAGAAGACAAGTTTTACCTTCCTTGAAGACCCTTTATCAATCTCACCCTGGGCAGCTGGCTTGCAAGGGGCTACTTATTCCTATCTAAACCCATCCCGAGCCCTCATTATGTTTTCTGGTATAACAGAGAGATTCATATCCAAGGGGAGATAAGTATATTACCTTTCTCAGAGTAGAAAGGCTATCCTGCAAAAAAATTTTTGTTTGCAAGATTTGTCTATTTTATATTATAGGCTACATGGAAATATGTTTTGGAAATCTAATATTGGTGGAACAAGAAGAATGGAATAAAACTGTAGTGAGCCAAATTTATAAAAATGCATCAATCACGTATGAATTTAACATGTTAATTTGCACAGAAAAATTGGCTGTAAGAGTTTGCTTGATTGTTTGACTGAGGCTTGGATTTATTGGTGGCGTACATTCAGTGAGGTTGGGAGGTCATTACCTTCCTGGTATAGCATAGGAAAAAAGGATCCAAAGCCTTAGGGAGTTAGAAATTTTGTAGTGCATTGATTGTATGTTATGTCTATGCATTCAATCACTCTATTCTCCAATGAAAGATGTGAGACCAGTGGTACTCTCTTCACCAGGGAATTGAGAACTACATTTGTGAGGGGCTTGTTAGCATACTGGAAATCTCTGTGGAAACTGTGCTCCGAAGGCTGAGTATGGTGGAGGAGATTCTGTCCTTAAAATGGGCTTCAGGATGGCGACAGCATCAGAGATAGAACCTCAGAGTGATGAGGTTGAGCAGCAGCACGTGTAGGCAAGAGGCAAGGTGGATATAATTTTCCTAGTGAGCAGTAAGGAAAACTGGTAAAGATATTTGACAGTCGAAAGTAATATCGTATCTCTGAGGGGATTTAAAAGATTACTGTCACTAAGAAATATTTGAAAATTCTGGATTGGTGATTCCTATGACACCTCAGTTTAACTCACTTGTTTGGCCTGTGCAGAGGCAGATAGATCTTAGAAAAAGATTGTGAATTTTAGATGTATGTTTACTTGAGGAAGTCTATACAACTATCGATCAAGGAAATGCTTTATTAGTTTTCTCAATATAAAAGGTGCACCAAAGGCAGATTGTTATTGCGTGGCAGATATAACAGTGTACTTTCCTTGTCTTTTTTCAAGGCTATATCAATTTTCCTGCTTTTGTCATAATCCAGTCTGCAGGAATCTTGACAGTATTGACAAACCACAAAATAATTTATACCGTTCACCTATACTGGTAAGAGCTCTTTTATTAAATATGATGTGCACGAAGTAGGAATGGCCATAAAATTCTTAGTAAGAAAGGTGTGAACTGGACATTGAAGTTGAACCTCACAAAAATTAAGTGTTTTGCCATCTCAAATGTTCTGGATATCCTCTGGTCTAGAGCATATAAGTATAACCCCTCCAATGGCACTTTGCATCACGTACTTCAAAAATAATATGTTGCATGCATTTTGTGTGACAAATAAGACTGTCAGTGTTGTGTGAGTGAGCCCAAGAGCAAGGGAAAGCCCCATAGGAAATTCAGTATTCAATAAAAGCTATGATGTCAAATGAACTTTCTGTGCAGCAGTTCCATTGGAATGTAAAATGTCTGTGGCAAAAAGGTCTGCTCTGAAATATTTGGCAAGGTTCAATAGGACATTTAGGACTCCTAGGAGTGTTTTGAAGCAACATCTTGTCCTTTTCTGCATACAGCACTTTTTCGTTTCCTTGTGAGGAATACTTTCTGACTTGCTATGGGCCCTATATAAATTGAAAAATGATCACAACACATCAAGGGATTATGAAGCTTGACCTGACAATTTGGATCGGGTGTCTTCTGACTTACTGCATCACAAAGCAGGGCATGCACGGAAGCCATCAATCATCCTATGTAAATAAGGCATGAAATCAGGTTCAAGCTGGTGAATAAGGTACAAAGAAGTTATAGGAGCAGGTGGCTCTGACTCTTGTAAGTCTTTCTCTTAAAACATGACCACTGCTCCTTTTATGGCCTCTTAACTTTATGACAAACTGACTGAAGAGGAAATATCTTAAGCCTTTTGTCCACATAATACCCAACCATAAAGAGCCTACTGCAGTAACAGAGCCTCGATCAGAAGTGTGTCCTTGAAAGACAATGACGAATGGAAACAATCTCAGTGGGCAGAACATCAATATATCGTGTTTTATATTTACTTTGTCTGGATCAAGAAATAGATCTGGATCAAGAAATAGATAGATATAGATCTATGTTAATGCATGGGCTGTAGCCAATGGCTTGGCTGTATCATTAGAAACTTGGAAAATGAGTAGAAAACAGAATTCAAAAATTGGTACAATGGGTTCAGAGCAATATATCAATAGACCTATTGAAACAATCAGAATATAAAGAGATGTGTCCACCATTGAATGCTTACCTAAAAAAAGTTCATCTAATTCAGGGAAGGCTTTCAATAATCAGTTAGACAACATGACTTCTCCCTTGGATATCAATCAGCCTCTTTCTCCAGCCACCTTGATGCTTGCTTAGTGGGCTCATTTAAAATTGGCCGTGGTGGGGCTGATCCCATGGCCAAGGGGTTGAGTTCGTGCGCTCCACTTCAGTGGCCCCAGGTGTCACCAGTTTGGATCCTAGAGGCAGACCTAGAACTGCTCATCAAACCATGTTGAGGTGGTCTCCCACATAGCAGGACTAGAAGGACCCACAACTAGGATATACAACTATGTACTGGGAAGCTTTGGGGAGCAGAAGAAAAAAGTAAATAAATAAATAAAATTGGCCATGGTAGAAGGGCTGGAAGCTCTGCATGGCCTAAACAATGTGGAATTTCCTTTCCGAGACTCAGTTTGTTATCTCCATTGCTAAGTGCCAACTTTCCAACATCAGAGAACAATGCTGAGGCCTTGATACAGCACCATTCCCAGGGACAATTTCACTGGATCCCTTCTTGCAGGGAGGGCAGTGATTTGTTCTCACTGGTATAGGAAGATACTTCATTTATGGATTTACCTTTCCTGCATGTCATGTTTTATTAGCACCACCATCTATGTATTTATTGCTCCTGAACAAGAGTATTATTTTGCAGCAAATAAATGTAGAAATGGGCATATGCCATGAAATTCAGAGGCTTTTCTATGTACTCTGTCATTCCAAGAAGCTGCCTTGAGAAAAAAGAGGAATGACCTACTGAAGGCTCAGTTATAGTGTCAGCTGAGAAATAATATCATGAAAGTTCATTGTTCTATCTTACAGACTGTGATCTATGCTTTAAGATAAATATAAAAATATGGGCTATATTTTTCCATTGCCAGGAAATATATATCTTGAAATCAAGGAGTGAAATGAGGGAGGATCAAATTATTATTGCTTAGTTTTCTGTTGCTGCCATAAAAAAAGTCACAAACTCAAACATTCACTTAAAACAGCAAAAATTTATTGTCTTAGAATTCTGTCAGTCAGAAGTCTGGTGGGCTCCATGCAGCTGTAGGACTAAGGTCCCCATTTCCTTGCTGGCTGTCAGCAAGGGTTTCTTCTCATCTTCTACAGGTCACACACCCTGTCTTGTGGTACTCATCCTCCATCTCAAAACCAGCAATGGTGCGTTGTGTTCTCATTCTTCAGATCTCTCTGGTTTCTCTCTCTGCTTCATTTCTCCTCTGCTACTTCCTCTTTAGCGGCACCTCTCTGAATGACCCTTCTGCCTTTCTGGTTTTAAGTGCTCATGTGAGTATATTAGGCCCGCCTAGATAATCCAAGATAATGCCATCTTGAGGTCAGCTGCTTAGTAACCTTAATTTCATCACCAAAGTCCCTTCACGGAAGTACAGTCATGCATCTGATAATGACCTTTCAGTCAACGACGGACTGCATATACGATGGAGGTCCCCTATGATTAGTACCAAATAGCCTATAAGTGTAGTAGGCTACACCATCTAGGTTTGTGAAGTGCACTCTATGATGTTTGCACAACAATAAAATCACCTAATGGTGCATTTCTCAGAATGGATCCCCATCATTAAGCAACATACGACTGATTAATGTTTGTTGAATAACTAGGGGATGGGTATTTTGGTAGGGGCAGATGCTTTTAGAATTCTGCCTACCACACTATTACACCTAATAACTCATTTAGAAAGCTTTTCCTGTACTAAAAATGTTGGTTCTGCTCTTTCCACCAGGGCACAGAAAACGGTTCCACAGAAATGGAGGTTGAAGTCATCAATTGGCCACTTTGATCCCCTCATTCCACTGAATAAACAAAGAATGTGATTGTTATGGGCTGATGTGATTGATTATGATACTTATGAAGTCAGTGTGCTGCTGACGCACATTGGAGATAGGGAGGAGCAGGCTTGGAACCCACAGATTTATCAGAGGTGTCACTGAGTACTTCCATGTCTAATAGTAAATTTTAATGGAAAGCCAGACTGATAAAGTGTTAGACATTTCAGAAATGAAGTTGGCATCATCCCATTTGTCAAGAACTCCAACCCGCTTAGAACAATGAATTGGCAGTGAAAAAGAAATTTAAAAATATCAACTATGGGGGGGCTGGCCCCGTGGCCGAGTGGTTAAGTTTGTGCTCTCTGCTGCAAGTGGCCCAGTGTTTCATTGGTTCGAATCCTGGGCGCGGACATGGCACTGCTCATCAGACCACGCTGAGGCAGCATCCCACATGCCACAACTAGAAGGATCCACAACTAAGAATATACAACTATGTACTGGGGGCTTTGGAGAGAAAAAGTAAAAAAATAAAATCTTTAAAAAAAAAATATTAACTATGGGAAAAAAGGACTGTAGCTAATATGCATATTCTCTTCTCTACTTGTTACACAAACACACACACACACACACACACACACTGGTGGATATACTGTCCAATTTCTCTGCTTCTACCTCCTATTCTTCTTTTACTATTGTATAAAGAGGAAGTTGCTAGTGGTTAACCTGGCACGTGGCCTTTAGATAGCAATATATTCATGTGGAGGGCTGCAACACTATTAGTGGACTAATTAAATCAGAGATAGATGATACGATATTTGCTGAGAATTGGATAAAAATAAGTCTTCGCACCTTCTGCTCTCCTTTGGAGAGAGGGTAATAACTTCTCCATTTGCATGAAAAATAATTGTATCTAGTCAGGCAAAAAAATAAACTTATAATCATGATTGTATGGAAGTGCATTATAATAAGCATATGTGTGGATACAGTGCACCAAAGGGATGAGATATGTTGGTTTTTAAACTTTTAGCTCTCTGTTGCGGCATATGGTTTGTTCTCCAGCATCTTTAGCACAAGCCAGATAGCATCCCATGTGTAGCAGTCTAAGTCTCAGTTCCATGGGGCCCATTTCTCCAAGTTCTTGAAGCACTGCCAAGGGTCAGTTAGCAGCTTCTCAGAAGTTTGAGCCTGTCTTTGCCAGACCCATCCTGTGAATACTTAGGTTCTTGTACTCTCTGCCTCTTCCATTTTTCTCTGTCAGCAATAGGGGTAGTAGCTGATGCCTGCAGTTGCAATATCTATTTTACTTCAGTGTCATCTTTTTGCTTTTCCAGTTCTCCAATACTGTGAAAATATATATTGAATTATCTGCTGAAAACCCAGTGCAGTTTCTTTTTTTCTGAAAGTACTCTCTCAGAAAGAGGGAAAGAGATAATAAACAAGTAAAACCATATAAACCTAAAAGAATGAGGTTGGAGAAAGTGAAGGAGAGACAGACAGACAGACAGAGATAGAGATAGAGAAAAGAAGGCTGTAAGGAAATCAGAAGAAAAGAGAGAGGGAGGGAAAGAAGGAAGGAAGGAGTTTTATATAGTAGAATTATGAAAGGAATAAAGCTAGTAATAGGATGGAGGTTGACTGAGGAGTGTAGTGAAATATCATACAGTATGACTGAGGAAAGACTCTAGAAATGGGACCCTAGAGGGAATACCTTACAAATGAAAAGAATTCAGGAATAAGAGATCAAGGAGAAGACTCTTCCACAAAGAGGGCACAATAAGAGTATAGCAATCTAAACAAAAATGTGATTGGCATAAAAAAGGCTGTTGGCGGGGTCTGGCCTCAGGTCATAGTGCTTAAGTTTGCGTTCTCAGCTTCAGTGGCCCAGGGTTCATGGGTTTGGATGTCGGGCGCCAACCTACACACCGCTCATCAGGCCATGCTGCGAAGGTGTCCCTAGGAAGATGGACACAGATGTTAGTTCAGGGCCACTCTCCCTCAAGCAAAAAAGAGGAAGGTTGGCAACAGATTAACATCTAAAGGGCCAATCTTCCTCACACACACACACACAAAGGCTGTAGGGTACATACATAAAAAACAATGAATAAAGCAAAAAACATAAAAGATTAATCTGAAGAAGTATGTAGAGGGAAGATCATCAGATATGCCGAGGAGGCTATCTTAAGAAGTATTTTGCAACTAAGATAAATGTGGGGGACTGCGGCATGCACACACAAAAATGGTTCTAAATTTTTTAAAAGACATAAAAATAGACTGTTTTTTCTAAATTTAATGAAAATAGAGGCAACGTACACTAATTGAATGTATTTATGATTATTTTTGGTTACTCTGACATTCCTATCCTACTTTCTATATCAACTGTTTAATTCAATATCACCTCAATCCAACAAGTATAAAAGTAAATATTAAGGAAAGAGACCATTTCCTAAGTCCATTTTTTTAACCTACATTTAAGAGCAGAGTAGATGCTCAAGAATTGTTTATTGAATTTAATTTCATCTTCTAATGTTTGGGATCGAAATTTATACCTAGCATTTGTTAATGCATTTAATTCCAAACGGGAAGATAAATGTGATTACTATGTATTCAGCAAGGGGCCTGAATCACAGTGAAGGAAAGTACTAACATAACTCAAAATGCATCCTTCCTGCTGTTTAGATCAGACCTCTGGCCAAAAGTCAAAAGCAAGGAAATACAATCTGCTGTTTATGACAGAAGTGCTTGAACAAGTAATATCTGCTCCGGCAGGGGACATAATAGCCTGGTGTGAGACTGATAAATGTTATGGTGATTGTACCATCAGCGTTGTAAAGACATATCATTTTCAGCATGGAGCATAACACAGTGTAATGCATGCTGCAAAACCGAATTGGTATGAGGATTTGAGCACTGGGAGAGCCGTTAAGAAAATGCTTAATTCCCCTACTCAAAGTTTTGAGCCTAAATATTGCTGAAATCCAGATGGCTGATTTAAAGCATACCACAAAGGAGAACCATGGAATGCCCCTAAAGTGTTGAAAGGTGATTGAAGTATCATCTGATTCCTCATTTGCAAGGTAAGCAGTTCTTCGTCGTGTCCTTTTTATTTTTAGGTAACAAGACTGAAAAGTGTATCTTAGTGGGACCGCAAGGCTGTGAATGAGAGGACTTTTGAGCAACAGTCAAATTGAGAAGCAGTTTTTCAGACAAGACAAGAAGAACAAATTATGATAGAAAAGAGGATGGAGACCTCTAGCAAAAAAATAAGTTTCTTCCACTGTGGAGGGCATCTGTTCAGTGCAGTTTAACTCTCTGGTGTGTATTAATTCACGTAATTGTGTACATGACATACATGCTACATTCTATCAGTGTAACCATAGCATTTTTTTTCCTTTTTTTTTGAGGAAGATAAGCCCTGAGCTAACTGCTGCCAATCCTCCTCTTTTTACTGAGGAAGACTGGCCCTGAGCTAACATCCGTGCCCATCTTCCTTTACTTTGTATGTGGGACGCCTACCACAACATGGCTTGACAAGCGGTGCCATGTCCAAACTCCGGATCTGAGCCGGCAAACCCCAGGCCGCCAAAGCAGAATGTGTGCACTTCACCGCTGCGCTGCTGGGCTGGCCCCAACCATCACATTTTTGAGTGATAAATTGAAAATGGTATAGATTAATGATCCAGTTAATGAGATTAGCAGCAGCGGAGAGGAGAGCAAAAAATTTAACTGAGAGAAGATGAAAGTTTTCTACCTGTTTTAACATCTGTTTATAGATACAACTTTCTGAGAAAAGTTAATAGGTGAAAAAAATTGGAAACACACTGAAACTTGGGCATTTACAAATAGGAAAATGAATGCCATTCCAATGGCTGGCCGTCTTTCTTTCTTTCAATATGAAAGTCACAGAAGTAATCACTATGACACTGGGTGTATCATATTGTTGTTATATAGTACCTTAAGACAATTGCAAATCTTATTTCTTCTCTGAGATAATTGTGTTTAGCCCAGCAGTCATATCATTTTAGGCATGATAGGAAAGAACAATATGTCACCAATATCTATCCCCTAAAAATAATTTTCCTGGGAAGTCTTGAAAGACATTTGTGCCAGAAAGAAGACAATTTAGTCTCCATATAAAATTTCTTATGTGTATCACTTCATAATATAAATTGATTCAAATTCCTTATCATGTAAATTTCCAGTACCATTGAAATAATAACAGTTTGTGTTTTTATACCATTTTACAATTTGCAGCATGCTCAATTCAATCTAATTTAATGTCTCTCAAAATGTTTTGAGCACCTACATTGTGTTTTTTGTTATTTTACGTACAAAGATAAATCATCATTATCTTCAAGTTGCTCACATTCCAGTGAGTCAGAAACCTAAAAATGTAATTATGACATAAAATGAGAATTTAGGTAATAAAAGTCTATAAAAAGTGCCTCAGGAGCATAGAGAAACTTAGCTGTGTCTGATTTTACAATGCAGATTTTTTTGTTTTTTATCCAGCACGCCACATTGCTTATTAAAGTGGTGGTAAACTAGCAAGCTGTTTGTTATATATTGTTAAATGGGAAAAAAAGAAGTTCTAGATATGTGTAATTCAGTCATGTAAAATCCGTATTTTTGTGTGTTTGTTTAGGTTTTTCAGGACATCCAGAATAGCAAAAATTTTACATGAGTAACCACCCACGTTCCCATTTGCTTCTAACATTGAAGAAACTCCGTCTTAGAAGGGCTCTAGAACTCCTGGAAGTGATCTCTATTATTCTGGGTCCCATCACGGAAAAATAGAACACACTAATTATTTTAATAGAGAGATTTGTTAGAAGTATTTGGTTATAGAGAGAGTGGAGGACTAAAAAAATTCAAGTAAAACCGAAGTATCAGAGATATTAACTACAGGGAACAGCCCTGTACCTAGTATTGGGGAAACAAAGAGGATTGGCTGCTATTGTCAGAGCCCAGAGCTTGGAGGAGGGGACTGCAGAGCTGCGATCCGGATCTCTGAGGAAGATTCTGCTCAGCTGGTGTTGATATAGCAGAGAAGGTGTCATGGACCTAATTCTGTCATGGACCGAATTCTGGGAAGGTGAGAACAAGCTGAAAAATAGGACTAATGGCTGTATGCAGGATGAGAGTGCACACTGGGACAACGCGCTCAGGAAGAGCAGTAAAAGAGAAAGGAGCAAGTAGCTTCTTCCACACTCTGTTTGCCAGTGTCCCTATAACACCCACCATTGACAGAAGCTAATCTACTAGATCAGCTGGCCATGGAGAGATTCAGTGGTAGAATTCCAGCCCTACCCTGAGAGACTAGAGAAGGGTAGATTTTGATCCAACTGAAAGGTAAAATGTAAATAACTCATTGAATTCTTTAAATAGGTATTCACTAAACAATTACATAGTATTGACTGAACAATACAATGACAAGACGTATTGAAAAGGCATTTCATCTCTCTTTAAATACATATGTAGTCTTCTTAATTTGTTATCTATAATTTTCTCAGGTACTAATAATTGCCAAAAAATAAGAAGGAACTGTTGCTTTCCTGCATTGAGAATTTCCTGCCATAAACTAATTTGTCTCATATTTACAGTCATAGAGATTGTGTTGTTTTTATTAATCTTAATTTTCATGAATTAATTGAGTTGCCAGTTGTCAAAACTTTCCTCTTAAAGCAAGACAGAAGAAGAATTGGATAAGTGGATTTAATGCATATATTAACTCTTTATGTAGGACATATTAGGGCAACAGAGTTTAAAAGACTTAAAAAAAGAAAAAAGAAAAATTAGGTGGATAGAATAGCTTTCCTAGTGCAACTTGATCTAATAGACATGACAGGAATAGATCAATGGTTTGAGACTACATCAAGCCTTCAAAATGTCTGTAATACTATTTTAGTAGTAAGCTTTCAAGTTCTTAAGAAAAGGAAAGATAAGTTAAGGAGAAAGGACCAAAGCTGGGAGATACTTATCTTTCACCATGAGTGGGAAATAGGCTAAATGTAGGTATGTAATATCCAATAGAACTATACAGGCAGCAACTCTTTTCAGAAAATGATCTTTTAATCTAGATAGATTTCCCTCTCGGTGATCATGAATTTAAATGATCAAGGAATCAAATTAAGATGTTATGGATAAAATACCATAGATTAGTCCACTGAATCTGTTGGACATATGAACATAATTGTCAATTTGAGTACACAAGAAGTCCACAGTTCATTGGAGATTGGGTCCTCAGACAACAATTCAAGTAGGGACAGAAGAGGATGATTTGTTAAACTTTGAGGTGTCCTATCTCCAGGTAAGCTCAGTTTTAAATCTAGTTTTTAATTATTTTTTGTCATTAAAAAGAAAATATTCTGGTAATGTAGAAAATTTAAGATCACTACCATGCACTCCTTGCTAAGGAGGCAATCATTTTCAGGGATAGATTTTGTGCCTACTTTTTTTAAAAAAAATAGCAAAGAGGTAGTTTACAAAAAGACGTCTCTTGAGCCAGCCCTGATGGCCTAGTGGTTAAAGTTTGGCACATTCTGCTTTGGCAGCCTGGGTTCAGTTCGCAGGTGCAGAACTACACCACTCATCTATCAGTAGCCATGCTGTGGCAGTGGCTCACATAGAAATAACTAGAAGGACTTACAACTACAATATACAACTATGTACTGGGGCTTTGGGAAGGGAAAAAAAAAGAGAGAGAGAAGAAGATTGGCAACAGATCTTAGCTCAGGAGCTCAGGGCAAATCTTTCCCAGCAAAAAAAAAAAAGGGATAAGATGTAACAAAAAAAAAAGACATTTCTCGTCTGTCATGTGGTTCCCCCTACCAATTAGAAAATAAGCTTGGAATTTTTATGATTTCCACTACTTCCAAAGAAGAAAATTATTGGTTATATGACATATTCCACATCTGTGGTGGCTAACTTTAAGTGTCAACTTAGCTGGGCCATGGGCCCCAATATTCAGTTAAACATTATTCTGGATATTTCTGTGAGCCTGTTTTTGGATGAGATCTACATTTAATTCGATGGCCTTTGAATAAAGCAGATTGCCCTCCATAATGTGAGTGGGCCACATTCCATCAGCGGAAGTCCTGAGCAGAACAAAAGAATGACTTTGCCTGAGCCAGAGGGAATACTGCCAGCACACTGCCTTCAGACTTGATCTGCAGCACTGGCTCTCCCTGATTTTCCAGCAGACTGCCTTTGAAATTGAATTGCAGCCTTTCCTAAGCTTCCAGTCTGCCAGCCTCATCTCTCAGATGTTGAACTTGTCAAGCCTTCACAATAGCGTGAGCCAATTTCTTAAAAAATACAAATACATGCATGCACACAACATATTGGTTCTGTTTTCCTGGAGAATCCTGAATAATAAACTTCTAACGAACAATTCCATTATTTGTCTAATTTTCCCAGACTGGGAGAATTCTTAGTCTTTTTCTTTTCTCCATCTTTCACAATACAATCAATTACAAAATCACAGTTTTTTTCCTATGTCTCCTGAAAATCAGGGCAAATAATTTAATTCTCTACATCTCCTCTGTTTTTATCATGCTTTCTCACAATTCTAAATCTTGGCATGTGCATTTCCTCTTATCTGGAGTTCTCCTCACACTCTTATTTCCTCATTCACTGCTGTTTGTTCTTCAAGTATCAATTCAGGCCTGACTTTCTTGGACAAGCATCTCCTGAAAAACAGCAAAGACTAAGTGGTGCTCCTCTTTTCTCGGGGAGAGAAGGTGAGGAAGATTGGCCCTGAGCCAACATCTGTTGCCAATCTTCCTTTATTTTTCCTCCCCAAAGCCCCAGTATGTAGTTGTATATGCTACTTGTAAGTCATTCTAATTTTTCTATGTGGGATGTGCCACAGCATGGTTTGATGAATGGTGCGTTGGTCTGTGCCCAGGATCCAAGCTGGTGAACCCTGGGCCACTGAAGTGGAGCATGTGAACTTAACCACTCAAACACAGGGCTGGCCCCCTTCTGTCAATTTTCTATCACTTCTCTTATGTCTCCACTGTTACTTGTCTTGTCACTTGTCTGCATCCCAGCTCTTTTGTGAATTGTTGAAAGTTTGGGATTTTGTCATGCATCTCTGAATCTTCAGGTTTAACCCAGTGTCTGTGACATATCAAGCATTCACTCAAAGACTGCTTAAGAATTGTATGGAAAGACATAGGGGATATTTTATGGATGGATTGTTAAATAGAAAGAGAGATGAGAAAAGTCTTCTAAGTAATTTGGATATTATCTGAATTGAACTCTATGCAATCTGAAATTGCACAGTAGTTGAGTGTACTACTCTGAGTCCTATGACAGGGATTCAGACCTCAGTTCTAACATTGATTGAGCTTCCTGCTTCTCAATTCCCTCTATTGTATACTGGAGCTATAATAGTATGAAATTCATATTTGTATGAGAGACTTAAACTTGAAAATATATCTACAGAACTTTCCAAAGGCTAGCATGTTATAAACACTAAAAAAAAAATACTAAGATTAAGCAAAAAGCACTCAATTTAATTGTTATTATAGAGGTTTTAGCTTTCTTTTAATGCATTTTACTGTAAATATGATATAAGAATTGAAACTAGATGAATCTAGATGTCTTACTACTTTAGTTACACGCCCCTCCTCCCCATTCCTGTCTCTGTTTTTCCATATTTAGCTATTCTGGACTTTTTTTTTTTTTATCTCTACTGCATCTTGGTATGTCTGCCTTTATGCATTTACCTACAATTTTCTTTTAAGAGAACACTCTTCTCATTTCTATTTTCTCTTGGCTAACTTAACTTCTTTGGAAATACCTTCCCTAAATTCTAAACCAGTCATTGTCTTTCTACTTTGTTATAAATACTTGTTTAAAATTGTGATTCCTGCTAGAGTTAAGCTTTGTGAGGACACGGTTTGCGCTTGTTCTTTAAAATGTGGAAATCTAGCATATTACCTTCTATATAACACACAGTATATGTAAATAAATGTTTAAAAAAAATAAATATTTCACTCATCTGAACAGTGATTTCTTGTCCCTAGATAACAGAGTTTGATGAATGTAAAAATGAAGTATTCTTTTCCTCCTCTTTTTATGATTGGAAAGCAATTTAAACATGGTGTTTGGTAAAATTTAGAGCTGGAACATCTTTATCCCCCAGAGGAAAAATAAAAAACTTATAGAGGTACACAATTTGCTCAACTTTATTTGGAAATCTTTTATCTTGCCATTGTCTTAGTTTAGGGGGAAAATTTAGGGAGAGAGCCACTGTTACTCCACTTCATGATTGCCTTTCCTGGCGCCCTAACATCTTCAGCTGTATTTCAGCAATATACTCATCCAAGAGTTACCTGCAGCTGTGAAATCAGACACCACTTCACTAGCCTCTTCAAATCACATGTCTATGTTTTTGTTAGTGCCATTGAGTTGAATCCAACTCCTAGTGCCCCTGTGTACAGCAGAGTGGTACCCTACCTGGTCTTTTTGCCTCATCCTTGCACCTTCTGGTGCTATCTCAGACAATGCTGTGTTGCTATTCACAGGGTTTTCATGGCCAATTTTTTGGAAGTGGGTTGCTAGGTCCTTCCTCCTAGTCTGTCTTAGTCTGGAAGCTCTGCTAAAATCTGTCCACCACGGGTGACCCTGCTGGTATTTGAAATACCAGTGGTATAGCTTTCAGCATCACAGCAACATGCAGCTGCCACAATATGACAAGCAACACACAGGTGGTGTGGTTCCGTGATTGGGACATGACCCCAGGTCATAGTACTGAGATGGCTGAACCTTAACCACTAGACGGCCAGGGTTGTCTTGGCTATGTTTATCCACCCAAAATATACATGATAATCAATACCTCAATAATTGAGAAAACATTTATAATAATCCAATTATTTATTATATTAAAATACTTAAAGAATTTTTACACTTTTCACGGACTCATTCTAGCAATATTTCATGTACCTCAGAGAAAATTTAATTTTCTTGAGTAGAATAAAGTATTACCACAAAGCTAGGCTATAATTTTATGTAGCAGGTAATTAAAAAAATATAGTCTACTGCTGAATATGTGCATTTGAATAAATGATTTAAATTTTCTGTATTAACATAAAAATTTAAAACAATAGCTCTAAATACTGTACCCACCATAGGTCTAATTATCATCAATCTTTCATTTCTTTTAATCTTGATTATTAAAGATAACACTGATTTAATACAAATTGACAAAATTCAAGAAATATGAAATGAAAGCAGTGTTACAGCATTACTAAGTTGTAACTTTAAAGCACCGATTTTGATCTCATGGGAAGTACTCCAATTTTCGTATGTATGAGAATTGTATACAAGAGAAGAAATTATATCCCAAACATCAGACAGCAGTGTGTATGTATGTGTGTATACACCAAACAGCTTCCATAACTAGGAATAGATTAACTCTTGCAGAGGTAAAAGTCAGTAGGATTAAAGGAGAGAAAAAATACTGTGGCAGATGTATGCCGAAGTCCCTTGAGTCATGCCAAGTAATGAGGAATTAAAAATATAGTGGGGTGACTTTAGCCATGTAGCCATCTGCCTGAAGTCTGAATGTAGAAAAACAGAAACTCTTACAATTATTTTAACACAATTTACTCAAAATGTCAAGTACCAAAGAATATGAGATAAGTTGTTATCTGAAATTCAAGTGGTACTCATGTGACTGAAGGGTACATGCAGGGTTATGAACAATTTTTAGCAGTCAATTACCATTTCATCCATTTCCTTCATACTTAGGAAATGGCATTAGAACTTAATTGAGTGCAAAAAAGATTTTCTTATGGAGTAACAGTAAGTAAATTAATTCATGCTTTAAAAATAAATTTCACAATCTGTTTTTATACACGGAAACGTATCATAATTGAATAACGTTATAATTATAATCAGTAGAAATTTATAGGTCTCTTGAGGGAAAATTAATAATGATAATAAACATCATCATTATCATCATCATCGGCACTTCTACAGTAGCATTCTCAATCTTAGCTCTATTGACATTTTTGCCTGAATAACTCATTTTAGAGGGCAAGTGGCTGGCTATCTTGGGCATTGCAGGATATTTAGTAGCATCTCTGCTCTTTACTCACTAGATAGCAGGAACATCACTCACCCATTCATTGTGATAACCAAAAATGTCCCCAAATATTTCCAAATGTTAAACGGGACTGCAAAATCCCTGTGGTAGAAAACCGCTGCTCTAGAGTCATGTTCCTGGACACTTTCAAATCTGTGCATCAAAACTGTGTCTGATGCTACTAAATCTTCACCCAATTTCTACGCCTTTGGTATCAATACCACATCTAGTACTTTTTCTAAATCAATTCTTCAGATATTCGAGAAGAACTCTTGCCGCAATCAAATTGTTTCTTTTTATTTATGTATTTATTTAATTTCTTTGAGGAAGATCAGCCCTGAGCTAACATCTGCTGCCAATCCTCCTCTTTTTGCTGAGGTAGATTAGCCCTGAGCTAACATCCATGCCCATCTTCCTCTACTTTGTACGTGGGATGCCTACCACAGCATGGCTTGCCAAGCGGTGCCATGGCCGCACCTGGGATCTGAACCCCTGGCTGCTGAAGCAGAACGTGTACCCTTCACTGATGCACCACCGGGCCAGCCCCTCAAATTGTTTCTTATGGTAAACATCCATTATTTATTTGCCTTGAAGTTTATTACCATCGTTACACCAAAAATTGAAAACATTAACTCATTGAATATGTTTTAAGTTCTATATTGATTTGAAATCAAATATTTTGCTAAAGAATTCTAACCCAAGGAAACCATATTTTTGTACCACAGTTTAACATATTCTCTATTTTAAAACTCTTTTAATTTACCTGACAATTAAAACCTAGTATATCCATACATTTTAGGCATGCGGACAGATTCTATTAGCGTGTGCCACATTGGTTAATAGAACCATAAAGGTAATTACACAGAAGTCACCAGAGCGGAACAACATGGGAATATTACAATCTTCTCGTTCCTGCGTGGTGATATACACCATCAATGACTGGGCACTTCCTACGTTACAAGTCACAAGGTGTTCAAAAGAATTGATTATCGCTGATTTGGGAAGTGGACATTTAACCAAAGAGTTTTCTCTGTTAAGGACAGGATGCATGAGATACTTTGAGAGCAAATGGAATGCTCACTGATGTCTGCCTGAGTAGGTCAAGAAAGCTGTGATGGGGGCCAGCCCAGTGGTGCCCGGAGTCTGCCTGTTCAAAACCTGGGTGCGGACATGGCACCGCTTGGTGAGCCATGCTGAGGCAGGCGTCCCACATATAAAGCAGAGGAAGATGGGCATGGATATTATTCAGGGCCAGTCTTCCTCAGGAAAAAGAGGAGGATTGGCAGCAGATGTTAGCTTAGGGCTGATCTTCCTCAAAAAAATAAATAAATAATAAAGTTGTGATGGAGCTGAATATGGCAGGATGAGTAGGACTACATCAGTGCTGGATTATTAATGACCCATTCATTTATTTGCATTAGACAAAGCCTTGCTGTCTAATAACACAGTCAACAATTTCCGTAATTAATGAAATATGTAATGTAGGTATTACATCAAGGAAGAGCAAGTAACCTAAACTTGGTTGCTTTATTCAGATCCCCAATATCAAAATATCTAAATTGATAAAAGAATTAATGATCGAGATGCATTAGAAAGCCTCTTTACCAAACGTTGGGCACTTTTCATTGCCTCTGGAAGCCGGATGAACTGGTGGTGGACGTTTCCCCCAGAAACTCTGAAGACTTCTGCCCTGCCTTTCCTCCCAGCTGAACAGCATACTTAAAGTTAGCTGGTTGTGTTTTCCTCTGTTTATATTGTGCTTATTTTTATAATCATGTAAATTAGTCAAATTTTCCATAAACAAGCTAAATACCCATGTGAAAGACAAATAATTTTGTGTATAAAAACTTGGGAAACACACAAAAAGGGGCATCTGTTAAGGCATCTTGGTAGATGTGGGCAAGATAACTGTAAAAGATTGGTAAAGTGTAAAAGGATTCTCGGCTGATTGCTTTAAAATTGATTCATGTTCACTCTCAGAATTTCAGAATGAAAGATGAAATTTCTGGGTATGGTTTATGGAAAATTGACCACGCAAGACTCTAACTCATGCATGAAGAGAAATCCATGTGGGAATAAAAGTCTTTGGCTCCATGTTCAAAATTTGATAAGTGAATGTTCACATATCTTTTAAGCAAACAAAAATAACGATTATCACATTTTGAGTTTCAATTATAACTATATACTTGTTAACTTATCAATTCTTTTTTTTATTTTTTTAAAGATTGGCACTTAAGCTAACATCTGTTGCCAATCTTCTTTTCTCTTCTTCTTCTCCCCAAAGGCCCCCAGGACATAGTTGTATATTCTAGTTGTAGGTCCTTTGCTATGTAGGATGCCGCTTCAGCATGGCTAGATGAGCAGTACTAGGTCTGTGCCCAGGATCTGAACCCATGAAATCCCTGGCTGCTGAAGCGGAGTGCATGGACTTAATCACTTGACCATGGGGCCAGCCCCTAACTTATCAATTCTTGAGCAGATATCATCAGGTAAAAATGTTTCTACTTCATACCTATATTAATCATTATGGTTTTGAAGGTAGAAGTGACATACAAATAATCCATTGATTCTGATACTGTAGAACTCCCTAAAATTAAATAAACTGAGAAATTATTGTTTGATTGAGTTTCATATTTGAGTGGGTCATCTAAGTGAAATTCTATCCAGCATCTTAACTCAATCTGTACAGCTTACTCATCTCTTTAAAAACCATTTTTATGTGTATAAATTAGTGATAATGCAGTTTTTGAAGATTTAGATAAAATGCAATCATATGAGAGTGTTCATATTCTCTAAAGTGTCTCACAAATGTAAATAATAGCACATTTCCCTTAAAAAGAACAGACTTTAATGACTGTGACCCCTACTAAGAAGATCTAGGTTTTTTTTTTTTTTGGTATACAAAAAACATGAAGAATCATTTGTTATTGTGAGGCCAGCAGACATTCTCAGGTTATATAAGCTGAGAAGGATATTTTAATAATTCTTGTTCAGTTTTGTTATCACTTCATTGTGTATCATCTGGAAAGTTAGATCTTAAGGATGAAAACAGCTTTTCCCTTGGAGTCATTTGAATTAATGATGTGCTGTGAATTATTTGAACAGGTGTTTGTTTTTATAATTTAAATTTTCCAAAAGGGGGCATTATCGACAACCTACCATCACAAAATAACAATCTGTGATGGCTTTGCACAGCTGTATTTCTCATTTCCATGTGCATTGGGAGTCATTCTTTTATTTCTGACCATCTGCAAACTCTACTTAAGGTCATAGGCAGGTATTGTGCATCTTCTGGCATAATATCCTTCTTTCCAGAAACAGGAGCACAGTTAGGATTAAGAAACTAAGAAGAAAACACTTCTAAATTTCCTTTACACCTATCTGATTTGTACAATGAGAAATTTTATAAAAATATGGAAAAAAGTTCCCAAGAATAAATTTTTGTATTGTTTTTTGTTTTTGTTTTGTTTTTTCATTCGGGTTCAGTCACATGTATATTCTAACAATGTCTTCTCTTACTGGAAAGCTACCAGAAGCAGTTATGGCTAATGGAAACAGACAGCTGCACTGGTGAAGAATAGAAAAGGTCACTCTGTCTCCAAATTGCCATTATTCATGACTTGGCAAGGATCTAAAATTCAACAGTCCTATCAGGACTATGGATTTCATATGTGTTGTGTAATCTCTTTCTCTGCTCTTAAGTTTGATATTCTATTTTGACTTCTCTCTTCCTGGACTGATCATATTCTGTTTCCTAATTTTAATTAACTTACATTTCCTAAAATGAAATGCTATTGTTTTATATTGTCTAATTTTGTAATCTAGTTTTTGAATACATAGAGTGTTTTTCTCTACATTTAATCTAATGCCGAACACACAAGGTTTAAATAACTATTTATGAATGATTCTTCAGGTGATTTAAGTAAGATCAATATGAAGTCTACCATAATACTCAAATCTCATTTTAGTCAATAACTCCAATCTCCTTTCACGAATCCATAGCTGCATTAAAATAGCTGTTGGTGAATTCAAATTTCACTCTTGCCTTTATTACCCCATTCTCTGAAAAGGATGTGAGCAGAAAGATAAGCAAACTTTTTGTTGTAACCAGAGGTAAATCAGGAGCCATACAATAAAGTTCATTAGAAAAAGTAACTAAATGAATATGCCTTTATGCAATTACATAATTACAAGAAATTAAATGCCAGTGCTCATATCTTAATAAATTGTATAATCATTTTACTGTCTTCTGCTTGAAATCTTTACGTTCTGTGATAGTTAATTTTATTTGTCAACCTGGAGGGTGTTTTTGGAAGAGATTAATATTTAAATAGGTGAACTTTGAGCAAAGCAGGTTGCTCTCCATAATGTGAGTGAGCCTCATCTAATCAATTGAGGGCCTGAATAGAACAAAATGACTGGCTTCCCTGAGAAAAAGGGAGTTCTCCAGAAGATTGCCTTCAGAAAGGAACTAGAACATTAGCTTTCCTGGTTCGCCTGCTGGCCCTTCTGACTAGAGCAGTGCCATTGGCTCTCCTGGGCCTCAAGCCTTCCAGCCCCATACTGCGAATTTTGAATTTGTCATTTTCTATAATCATGTGAGCCAATCCTTGCAATAAGTCATATATGTACACATGACTTACACATATCATATGTATATATGGCACATTTTTAAATGAAATGTGCTATTATTTACATTTGTGGGGCATTTTAGGGAATGTAAATGACTAGAGATATATATATCCTGTTGGTTATTTTCCCTGGAGAACACTAACTTCCATTTTAATTTAAAACAGATACTGAATCTGAATCTTATTATAATCATGCCAGCTCCTTCAGTTATACAGTCAAAGTCGAATGGAGCCAATAAACTAATTTTGCCCAAAATTGCAACTCTTGAAATCCTATGTGAATGAGACTCCAAAATTCATTTCCTTTTCACACTTAAAACACAATATTGCTCTGAAAAAAGTGGAAAAATATTTTTCCAAAACTATTGCTTCCAAAATCCGGGCCACCACCATCTTGATTATGATGACTACGTTCATGATGTTTCCTATCCAGATTATAGAAGCAGATATTTCACACTAAGGAAATTACTAAATCTATTAGGAAAGTTAACAGTAAGCTTAATACAATTACTTTTTTATCTTTTAACATTATTTAACTTGTTTGGGAATTTTAAATTCTGATCCTTGGCTTGAAAAAATTGATGTAAGATAACATTCATTTAGAAGATATATGTATATATTTAGTTACTTTCTGAAATTGAACCAGATTTTGTCATTGCCTGTTTATATTATCTTTTAAATATAAACACTATTAAGACTATATGCTCCATTTACTACAGCTTTAAAAACATCTTCCCCTGTATAGTGTACAACTCAGTCTTTTAAAACAATAAGATCCAAGAGCTGTTGCTGATGAGTTGAAGTTTTCATCTTTATACAGTTATATGAGAAAGCTAATGACAATATAATAAATTCTTCATGTGCTTAAGGTGTTATCATTTAGAAGGCTCTTATTCTGAGATTATAACTTTCCTACTCTTTAGTGGTGAATTCATATAGTAGATTGTATACTAGATTTGTTTGAGATGCAGCTCTTTGTTTTGCCCCATTTAATGCTTTTCCTTCATAAAATACAAAAAAGTTGGAGTTCATATATTATGATTTCTTCTTTCTTTCAGTTTTTACTTTTCTATTATATGAAATGGAGAGGTATAGGGAAAAGTCACTTGGAATACATTTATGTTTATTTTAACATTAAATTTTACAATATGTTTAAAATTAAAAATAATTCTTATCAAGTAAAGTAGCTAGCAATATACAAACACAGCAAATAGAGTAAGACAAATAATCTATTGATACGATTTTCTTACTTCATGCTTGCAAGGACTGGTGCCATTACCTGCCATCTTAACACAGACTAGCAGTCTGAAAGGAGTGTTTACTCCTTCAGTTCTCTTATTCTCTGGCGCACAACTCTCTGTGATGTGCACGTATGAACTGTGATGCTTTTGAAGAAATCGTATACATGTTTTTCTATATATCAAGGAACCACATTCTGTTGAAAGGAGCTTGTTAAAGTTAGTAAATTAATAATTGCCCAGGGGATGTGGATCACGAAGACCATTTTTGAACGCAGGTTACATGTAGAGTAAGATAAAAGACAGGAGAAACTAAACACAAATAGAAATTTAAGCTTCTTTTCATAGCTCTTCTTACTGTTAAGAAGGAGAAAATATGCCTGGTATGTGCCAAGCAGCCAATCAGCTAGATGACTGGCATAAACTGCATACATACAACTTCAAAATGACCAAGACAAGTAGATATTATTGATCCTTGTTTAACAGCTGGGGAATCTGAAATCTCAAGAGGTTAACTTCTCCCCCTGTAAGGTAGCTAGGAGTTGACCCAGAAAAGATTCCTAGTTAAGACTACAACACCTCAAAAGCAATGCTGCTAAGGATGTCAGTCTTTAAAAGTTTGAGTTTGCATCAGTAGCCTATTTCAAAAGTGTTTTAGAATCACCTGAATGTGAAAATATATGATATTTTAACATTTCCCTATCCTTGCTAATATAGTGTTTACTTACTATTTTTTAATAAATTGTAAATGCTTCTACTCTTGCTAGCACTACTTCTGATGCAATCACGTTGAATACAAAAGGCAATGAGATCATAAAATTTTGCTTGTATTGAACATGATTACATTTAGACTGAAGACATCTCATTACCTACTTCTGGACTCATTTCACATTTCAAAGTTTAGAGAAACCAATTTCTCAAGATCACTGCTAATATTGCTTACATGAGCATCCCTTGGATTTTCTGCTCTGCACTCTTTCCTATTTAATTGTGATTTTTATGGCTAACATATTCACCTTTTATTCCAGTTCTTATTCTTTTTATCCATTGATTACTGCTCTTTTTCCCTACTTATGTTTCTGAAATATGCTAGAATGTTGTTCAAGAGCAATGATTTGATAGTGTAATGGATATTTATGAGCCCTAGTCTTATCTCTATTACTTATTAACTGTGATATTGGAGAAGATACTTTAACTATAAAGCAGTCAATTTCCTCATCTGAAAATGGGGAAAATAAAATTGCTTATTTTGTAAGGCTGTTGTGAGTATTAAATTAGAAAATATACTGAAAGATTGTCTCCATTTGTGGCACATTGTATTTAATATGTATCTTAATAGCACTAAATGTTTATTGTACAGTGACATTCAGTGCTTAAAAGCAGTATCAATTGTTTGAAACCCATGGTAATTTATACAACATCTTTTGCAAGATTATTACAAGACACTGTACCTACAAGAGCTGATGTACATGGCCACACAGGCTATGCAGTGTGAAACTCCAGGTAGCATCATTCACGTAGATTACAATATGGGTGTCATCCCCTCGTGTAGTACAATGCTTTGGTCCCTGAACCTAGTCATCTTGCAGGAGAGCTAAGCCAGAAACTCCCCAATTCAGGATCATATCCCATCTCCAAGTCACTCATACCTAAAGTGACAGACACCATTAGTTGCCTATTCAAAAATAATTTTCTTTTCCTTTCTTACCAAACAATTTAGATGTAGTTTAGGAATGTGAAAGTGCTATGTTCAGAGAAGACAGGCCTCTTCCTAGGCCTTGGATAAATGATGGTTGAATTCAATAACTATGGCAAGCTTATTCACCTTTGCCAGTAATTAGTCTAAGGAGATGGGCAAGTTGACCCGGTTCTGGCCAATGATGTATTAGGGGTGTCAGGCTGGATGGGCTTATGGAAATGGATTTCCCCTATGACTTACAAAAAAGTAGCAAAACCCTCCCCTTCCTTACTTAGGATGCAGTCATGTAAGCAAGAGTTGACTGCAGTGAAGTAGACATTTTAATCATGATATAACAAGCTGTGGATAAAAGGAGAGATTCTGGAACTGGCGAAAGGGGAATGTAGAAAGCCAAGAGATCCTGAATAAAATTATTAATTAGCACCTACCACTTTCATGTGTGCAATTTTGGTTGAGACTTCTATTAAATGAAGGTAAAAACATTCTGATAAATTTCATTAATCTGACTTTTTTGCCTTTACTTTTTTTATGCCAATGGATTTCACAAGGTGAGTTTTAATTCTTATTTTTACGTTCTCCCACACTCTGCTTTGTTAGAGACAACATATTCTCCACTTCTCTTCTTCTGACCTTGCCATTTTTTATTATTATATATTTTCACTGTAAAGAGCAAATAGCTTTTAAAGTTATTCATATTTTTATTTCTACATTACCACTAATTTATTTCCTCATTTATGAAATAGAGGCAGCATATGCCTCAGCGGATTATTGGGAAGACTGTCCAAGATATTCACAGACATATTCTAAGTCTTTAGTAAATTGTCTTTTAGTCTTTTGGTTGGTGAAAAATGTATTAACTTAAAAAGATTTTTAAAAGTTTTATATACTCAAATAAATCTTGACTAAAGAGTTTTCCTAAAATACAAGCACTTAGAAGTAATCAAATCGTTTCTGCTGTATGTTATGTGCCAAACACCAACATTATCCTAGCATATCAACTGTAAATGTCCAATACATTATATGGATTGGTCATTTGTAAGGTAGAGAAGTTCAAAGAAGATAAATATTTACAAGTTCTGACTACATTGTGATATAAATAACAAATTGCAATTATGTAACTATAGTAATAAAAGATTTTGTCATGCTTACTCAGTTCTAGAGAAATTTCATTATTAGAAAATAACAGACTTAATCCAATGACGCTAGAGAAATGGGGCATTTTATTTTGGGCTTTACTTTGGGGTGTATTGGCGGGTGAATGGTTATCTCAATGACAGGATTTTCTCACATAAAGTTGATCTCTCTCCCTCTCTCCTTTTCTCCTTCTCCCTCTTTTTGGCTTTTTGTATAAAATGAACAAAATTTATGACAGTTTTTACCTTTTAGTGGAAAAATTATTCTTTGCTTATAGAAAGAAAGCATTTTCAAAATAGGTGATACAATGATATATTGAGAAAGTAATTCAAGTGGCTGTATGAAACCTCTTTCTTATATCAATGGTTCTTCACTTCTCACCCTCCCATAATAAGATGCAGCAAAAAATAAATGCGAGAGGGTATGACGTTTACCGAGTGTCTGCTACGAGGTAGGCATTTTACTTGGTGTTTAGAAGAGCTCCTCTCCTAGTAAGCCTCACTCCTCAACTCACTCGAATGAGTTGACAGTATTTCACTTTAATATGTGGGGTTTGAGGTTCAGAGAGGCATAAAGACTGATGACATGAACATGTAGCGCAGTTTATTAAGTACAATTTTGGGCAAAGTGGAAATTCCTTCTCTTTTCTTATTGCAAGCTTCTGACACTAATACTTCCATTTTTCTACTTTTTCACAGCTATCTCATAAAATTTTTAATATATTATAATTAACTACGGGCACCTAACTGGTTCATCAAACATTAGATTTTCAGGTAATTTACCTTCAAATCACCCTTGTGGTTTTATAATAGGTTTAATGTAGTATATCAATAACATTGTATATTTACATATATTTATTGTATTTGGAATTACATTCCATTTTCACATGGCTCATTTTATTTATTCCTTCAACTAATTATGACAGAAAAGTTATTAGCATTTTGTGTGTGAGAAAACTGAGGTTCAGAGAGGAAAATGTAATTGATGTTCAATTCAGTTATTAACCTTGACTTTTCCTGTCCAGACAGAAGTTAATTGCTCATAGATGCTCCCACAATCTTTAAAATATATGCTATTATAACACATTAATGATATTATTCCAACAAAAATATATTTACTGAGCACAATGTGTTCCATACCAGACCAAATGCAAAACTTTCATTATGCTACTTAATCTTCACAGCAGTTCTATGAGTTAAACACCACTATTACTATTATCATTCTCTTTATTATTTTCAATATTATGATCATTGATGAGGGTTAAGTAAATTAGCTCAAGAACCAGTTAGTAGCAGAACTTGGATTAAAGCACAGCATTTGAGTCTAGAACCTCCAAATTCATAAATATCCCCTTATTTTATCACATTTTATCATCTGGCCAGTGCATTATCAACTATTTAAATGGGAATTTTTTTTTTAATATGTATGTTTTTAGTGCCTCGCCTATTCCTTGCATTTTGGTAGATTTTATTAAATATTTTAAAATAAGATAATCTGTAACTACATATTTTAGTACGCTTTGCAATTCATTGAAATTGAATGAGTAATTAAATTCAACTATGACAAGAGTGTAAACTCCATGGGGTAGGAATTTTATTTGTCCTGTTTCCTGTATCCCACAAGTTCAGAACAATGCATGACATTTGGCAATCATTTATTTAACAATTATTGAATAGTGGTTATATTTTACCATGATAGAGTGAACATAAGGATGCAACACAGAGTGATATTGGAAGCATGGAGCAGAAAGAGAAACTAGATTTGCAGAAGGTAATTCAAAAGCTGGGGCAAAGAACCAAAAAGGGCAAGCTGGAAACTACCCACTGTCGACACTGCAGATGTTGGCCACTGCTTCCTTTCCTTGTGAGTCTCTACTAAGCTTAACTTCTGATTCAGAGGTGTGCAAAAAGCATGAAGTGGTGAGATCATCGGGTGGCATTACAAATGGCAGAAATCATAACAACAGAAGAACAATCAAATGGGACTTTTTGCTGAAAGAGAATAAGACTTTAATAGTTGTGCATTCCAGGAATAGGTGTTGAGGTAATATGGATTTTCAAATTTCTCATTGATTTTTATGAAACGCAATCACCTTATATTTGATATCCATGCTGTGTACATACCGTTTTCTTTATTTAAATTTCTTAATATAATTGTGCTGCAAAATTACTTGTCACAGATTTGAGGGATTTTGGAGGCATTATAAGAGATGAGAAAGATAAGTATGAAACTTAGCAGAAATGCAGCAACTAAGATGCCTAATTTTTCTTGGAAACAGCTGAGCTACATATACATGGACTGTGTGATAAGTTCCTGACAAATATTTGCTTTCAATTAACATAAACATATCAAACAGGACAAGATGCCTCTTTAAAGTATACAGTTCTCAAATTGGAACGGATCATTTTACAACTGCTTTGGTTCTGAAGAAATAAAAATCCTCTTTGGTAAGGATTTTTTTAAAATACCCAAACAGACAGATACTAAAATTTTTTAATTTAGCTATTAATTATTACTAAGGAGATTTTGTTTTTAAATTTAGATATCTGTCGTACAACGTGAATTGTTAAAACTGGGCCACTAAAAACAAAATTAAAATAGAGGATAAATAGGATGCTATTTTTTTTTTAATTTAGACACATTGAAAATTAAATAATATTTTGAAAAAGGAGGGATAAATCCCAGATCATAACCTTTTCCCTGTGAATGTTCATTATAATTTTGTAACTAGAATCATACACAGTAAAATACAGATTCAATAATAGAGCAATACTCTTGCAGCTGCTAAGTTAAAATCATATGGTTTCATGTTTTGCATAATGCAGTAGTCCCCTCTATCCTCCAGGGCCACGTTCCAAACCCCCAGTGGACACCTCAAACCTTGAATACTACCGAACTCTATATATACTGTTTTTTCCTATACGTACATACCTATGATAAAGTTTAATTTATAAATTAGGCACATTTAGAGATTAACAGTAACCATTAATAAAATAGAATAAGTATAACAATATACTGCAATAAAAGTTACAGCAGATCTTAAAAACCTTTCATTATTAAGTCCAGAACTTTAACCTTTTCACTTAAAAGAAGCACTTTACAGCTTCTCTTTAGCATGTCTGAATTGCCAGCATCACTATTCTTGTGTTTGGGGCCATTATAAAGTAAGATAAGGGTTGAACACAAGCAATGCGATACCATCAAGAATTAATCTACTAACCGAGATGGCTGGCCACTAAGTGAGCACTGGGCGGGTAGCATGTACTACGTGAGTCCACTGAACAAAAGAATCATTCACATCCTGAGTAGGACAGAGCGGGACTTATGAATTGTTTACTTCTGGAATTTTCCATTCAACATTTTGGGACAGTGGTTGATCATGGGTAACTGAAACCACAGAAAGCAAAACTTTGGATGAAGGGGGACCACTATACTCTTTGCTGATTTAAAAAATATATAATAACAAATATAAAATTTTAAAGATTTTATTTTATGTAATATAATAGATAATAAAATGAAAAAGCATGAAGTAATAAAAAATATCATGTTTATTCCGATACTCAGTTACTTATTATCTTCCTCTATTTGGACTATTTTCAGTTTATCTCATGTTAATAACTATTTTAAATAAATATTTTAATCAATTAATCAGTCATTTGAATTTCCCAAAATCAACATAGCTTCAGAATACAGACTAGGTGGAGGACTTTGACGGTCATAATCATTCAAGGTGGGGGGTGGTATATGTATGATCTCACCTAATGAGGCTGACCTTTTAGCTACTTTTTTCGAAATAGAAACCAGTGTAACCAAAATATCATCAGGCATGTTTGAGACACACTTAGGCCTTGGATATAAGTTATAAGATAGTCATAGTTTGGGAACCCAACATATTTGAAACGCATCATATGACGCAATAGCTGACAAAAAGACTGAGAATATAATGAAATATTTGATACCTGGGACTCCCTGCAAAATTCTCTCATTTATTGAATTTCTACCATACGCTTATTACCATATAGAAAGAAAAACCTCTTGAATGAGACTTACTTCCTATAGACAAAGTTCTTAGTGGCAGGTTATAAAAATAAAAGACAAATTGCATCTTGATGAGTGTTATAAAAAGTACATTAAGAACACTGAGGCAGAGATAAATTAATTATCCAAGTTTTTACAGGAAATCTTTAATCTTACTGAAGAAGTAATCTACATAAGAGGAATAATTACAAATCAAACATGTTTGGATAGAAAGGCCCATGATCTATATCTACGGATGCAAGTTAGTTTAAAGAAATATTAAAATGATAAAATAAGTGCCTTTTTTCCCTCTCTTTTTCTAGTAGCATTTAACAAATATTTTTATACAGAGAGTGAGTAGAGGCAAATGTGTATGCTCACAGCTTTAGTAAATCAATGACAGACACTGATTTTGAATTAACATAGTCATTCACCAAAGGTAGAAAGAATTCATTTAATCTAATATTTTATCTTTTGTTAATTAAATAGTTTAGTAAAGCATGAAGTCTACAGAGATGAGCAGAAACTGTCCCACATTTTGTATTGGAGTTCAGCACAATTTTATGTTGAATAATCCAGTTGGTAATAATCCACTGGTAAGATCCAAAATGTGCCCAGAAAAGAAGTTAATTCTTTAAAATTTCCCAATAAAAAGCTATGAGACTCCATTAAAAATTACATTACAATCTTTTGAACTGTTTATGATTGGAGAGGCTAGATTTGAGTTAGAGTTTAGCTCTCTGAAGCCAGCTTCTAGTGGAAATATTCTACAGCAGAAAAAAATACTTTTCCAATCTTTCATAGATGGTTGACTGTGTCAGTCATATATTATCTCTAAGTTACGGGAATCATTGGAAGAAAAAAGCCCAATATTACTGTTGTCTTAAATTGCTTAACATTAAGATATTTTGTTGTCATCAACTATGTTACTAAAAATTTGCAGTTAATAACATATTGAATAAATTATGCGTATTGATATTTTACCTAGTGGATAACACACACACACACAAAAAAAAAACAGAAAAAAGGAGGCAGTCTTAGTAGCTAATTTAGTAAATCGAAGAAATGATTCAAGAAATAATTGAACAATGAAGAAACAATTCAAATGATTGAAGGAAATGTATATGTATATATATACTACTCACAAACAATGTATGTTTGGTTCCTGGTACAAAGATTATGAATAATTTCATGTGCTTATAGAAAATATTGATAAATGAAAGCTTCCTTTATCCCACATAATTCATTATGTTTGAAGACAATATACTTTCAAAGATAATTTAAATTAATCTACTACATATCCAAAATCTAGTATTCTATGAATTTTTGTTGATTTTTGTATTTATGAAATGAGAATATCACTAGATCGTTTCAATTCTTTGTGTGCATACTAGAAAACTTTGAGTTTTTGAGTCAGACTTAGGTTGGAGTACTGGTATTGCTCATTAACCCTGGTAATCTTGAGTTATTTAACCAAAATTTCCAGGTCTTTAAATAAAAAATGGCAGCATCTACATTTCAGAACTGTTATAAAATTTAAATTAGACAACATATGCAGAATCGCCTAATCCAGAGTAGACATTCATATTTTTTCTTTTCCAAGAATGATATAATTGGATTTATGATGAAATGCATAATTGTGAATGCTTTTGTTTTCAAAGTGAAGTAATGTAGAATTTTATGCATAGCAATAGAAATTATTATATTTATTTCTAAATACACACTCTTTTTATGACAAATTTATATGAGAGGTCAATTGAATAGCCATGATATTTTGACATCATAATAATCCAGGTTAAGCTACTGTCTCTACCACTTAACCGTAATAGAACCTTAAGAAAATCACACGCCCTCAATCAGATTGTGGAAAAATGCAGATAGCAACATCTGTCTTACGATCTAATCATGTAACTTACTTAATATCTGTCAATAATCATATGAAATTACCAAATTTAAAAAGCTTTAAGAAATGTAATATTGTTATTCACTTATCTTTACCCTAAAATAATTAAATTTGTCATTGTTTTGATGATTTTCAATTAATAATTATACATCCATATCTATTAATAAGTATATATATATCAGTATTGAAATCTATATTGATATAGGTATATACTCTCATAGGAAAAACCATTCACATTTTGGCCTTTTTAAACATTTGTCATAATTTAAAAACTTTACCCTTATTTATCATTGAGTAGTAAATTCCTTAACTAAACAGTCCTTTTTTTATTTCCCCAAGATAGGACTCCTGAGATATGTGGCTTGAGTCAACCAAATATTTTTATGGATTCCTTTATCAATACACTAAATATGCATTTATGTTAAACTTCAGAAGAAAAATTCATCGAAAATTCTGCAAAATACTAATATATATTTATGTTAGATAATTCAAGGTAATTGTAAACTAAAGATTTTGAAATAAATATCGTGGTGTGCAAGTGAATGTTTTTAGTTTTGCACATGTGGGTTTTCTTTTATTACCAGAATAATTATTATCATAACTGAATACTAGATAATGTACTTGATAAGAGAATAACTATGTATATACCCTATACTCTAGACTTGTCATAATTACTTAGCTGAAAAGCAACTTAAAACTTTTTTTATTATGTTTTTGTGTGTTAAGTTTGGAGAGAAATGCTTCCTTCTTTAAATCTATGGGAAAATGGTGTGTGAAAAGTTATAAACTAAGATAGCTATATAAAAACATTTATAAACACTGGCTTATAAATGTCAGGATAATGAACCACCAAGTTCACTAAAATGTAGTTTCAAATCATGCCTACTTTATGTCACTCTATTACATGAAGTAGCTTTCAAATCACTAAGGCAACACACAATAAAACACTATGTAGTTGTTCTCTATTATAATGCCATTCTGATAAAATTTCGTTTAATAATTGAGCAATCATTTTTTTTTGAGCAATCACTTTTAAATGCCTCATGAGCACTCCAGGAAATGCATAGACAAGTAACATATGCTTACGCAATTTCAAAGTGTTCATCAGAGAGATAGGTACTAACCAAACCTGTTCTATTGCAGATCAGAATTAAGCGAATGCTAAGAGAAAATAAAGCATCTATACAGCAGTACAGAAATGGAGGCCATTAATTTGCTTTGGAGACAAATCACGTTGCTAGTTTCAAGATTAAAAGTCCAGTTATGAAATGCATTGAAGAAAAACTTGGTAGACCCAGTGAACCTCATTAAAATTACAGTTAGTAGAGAGTACACTTAGAACATGATACAGGTTACACAATTGTCTTGAACATCATTAGGGGTGTGACTGTTTTTCTTTGTCTCTACAGAGATTTTAGTGTAAACTTGAAAGAGCTCCAAGTACTATCAACCCGATGCCATTTTAAATGAAAATTTGCGGATATTTCATTAAAAAATATACACTAATGAAATCATCTTTCCCCTTCTGATTGATCATATGCCTTCCATCTTCCACTAAGCTGATAAAATGGTAAAATGGTATCATATCAAAGATATACCAGACCTATTGATGAATCAATTCACTTTTTATTCCTGTTTTTTTCCCACTATTCCTACTATACTTTGAAACAATGGCAGTGTCCTCTGCAACAAGTCAGTTTAGTAAAATTTTGTAAAGACAGCTTGTACATTTTTGTTGGGCCGCAGTTCTGGTCAGTGTGTTGAACTGAGCTCCCATCTCCCTCCTACATATATACACACACACATACACACACACACACATACACACACACAAAGATGCTGGTTCAAAAGTGAGAAAAATGTCTTAGATATTTATTTGACCAAGCTTGAAACCAAAACAAGGAAATAAATAACTGGGGCAGAAGACAAGAAATAAATTTAAATTTAGATAGAAGAGCTAGAGATGAAACCCTCATAGTTTTTGAGAGCAGATATTTGTCATAACAAACGGGGGCTGGTGGAGGTCTGAAATCTGTAGGAAGCAGAGTCAAGTTCACATTGTTGCGTTGTTTCTTTTAGTGAAGGCACCATCATTCTAGCCTGTCCATAAATGGCTTCCCCATCGTTTTTCACCTACACCGTTTAGTGGTCCACCATATTGTATTCCTACTACTTGCCATATGTTCCTGGATCCTATTGCCTCCTTTCCATCCATTAGGTTAGTTTTCTTTCCTCTATTATTTCAATAATATCCTAACTTATCTTCTTTCAGATTTGTTTCCTTCTGTAGGATTCTCTCCTTGGTCAGCAAAACAATATTCATAAAACATAAATCTGAATGAAATTCAGTACTCTTCCTTTTTCTTGTATTTCACAGCTCTCCATTGACCCTCAAATAGGTCCCATATTTTTTAACAGACACATAACATCATTCACAATTTCGTCCTTTCTCACTTCTCCAGATTTCTTGCATTCCTCTTTCATTTTCTTCCCATCTTTGTCCATACACCATAGTTTTATAATTATAATTTTCTTCTTCCTCCTGTGCTCCACCCATGTACATTTCTGTGCCTCCAATACCACTAGAATGCCAACTCTCATGTTTCTATCTTGTGAGCACTTGCCTCCTTGTACTTCAGAATTTCTCAAGCACTCCAGTTTCATTAGAAGGCCTTCCCTCCCCAACCAACACCCCTTTACTGCTTCTGGAATGTATCTTCCCTTGTTTCTCACTATGGTGCTCACATCACTATCAAAGAACCTATGAAACTGAATCAAAGATGCCTAGTTTTGTGGTTTTCTTCCCCATTCTATTACTATACCTACTGACACAGCATTGAGACTTCATTGATGTATATTGAACTAGCAGATGAATTGCATTGCAGTGAGCTGTACTGGGAGAGAAGACTCTTTAAGATCTTCATGAATTCACTTATTTTCTCTGGGCCTCAGTTTATTAATCAGTTCATTATAGGAAATTGAATGAACTGATCTTTAAGGCCCTTGTACAGTCCTTAAAATGGCCCTCAAATTCCTCCAAGATCTGACCCCATCACTTCTCTGACCTCATTCTCTATTCATCTCTCCAACTTTTTCAGCCACGCTAGTTCTTTTCGCTTCCTAAATATACCAGGCATGCATGCAACTTAGGGCAGTTATACTACCTAGTTTCATTCTCCCCATGACTAACTCCTCATTTCCTTTAAGACTTTCTCATTGAAATCTACTGTGAAAACTAATATATTTTATGAATAATATAGAGAATAGAACAGAATGTCTGTAATAAAGACTCTAGTTTTCTTTTTTTCCTATATCAGCTTTCTCTTTGTAACACACCATTTCATTTACTATTTATTATGTTTATTGATTGTTGTCTAACATTTCCTTCTGCAATGTCATCTCCTTGAGGGCAGAAATCTGTTTGTAAAAGAGTGTAGTTCAGGTGCATAGAAAATTTATCACATCAATAATTATTTGTCGACTACATGAATACAGGTAATATTTAGTTCTACGAGTAAAACTCTTAGTTCAAAATCACTGCTTTTCAAATAGTCTATGAATTCTCACTCTTCTGCCTGGTTTTGCTCAACTTGTCTACCTAGAAATCTGTTTTCTCTAAATTCTAAATATGTCTTACCCATTCATCAAGTCTGTAAAGTCTTTCTCAAATCCAAATTAAATGAGAAAATTTCACTCATCTCCTTAGTTAGAGGTGATTTCTCCCTATGCAAAGCTACTGGAGCATTTACTAGTATCATTTATTTGATTTTTAATAATTAAACCTAATAGAAATTGTTACCTTGAGTGATTATGGCTTATTTTATCAACTAAATTCAACTTTTCCAAGAGAAGTTTATGCATACGGGTATATACATTACATGTACATATATGTATACGTGTGCGTGTATAAGTATACAGTTTGCATTGTTTTTCTTTTCCACAATTAAAATCACAAAATGAACATTAACTATAGGGAAGTAACTTAATGGACTATATAAAAGACAACCAATTATATCCATCACTTAATCCACAAAGAAGTGTTCCTTTTCATTATTTTTGTAGTTTTAATACATTTCCAAATAAAAATATGTAATTTTGAATTTCTCTATGGGATGGAAAGAACAAGACAGTTATTTCTTGAAATGAGTTAGTTATAACTAGGATGCTGCTGATTACATTCCATTTTAATGGCTACCAATCAAGGATCCACTAAGCTCAGTAGTTCATGTGAAAGGTTAATGGCTAGAGAAGATAATTCGATTTATTTCCTAATTCAAACTGAAAGATCACAGCAAATTTTACTATTCTCTTTGGATTGAGGAGCAAATGTTCCACTAACAATTCTTATAGCTTATTAATGATACAAAGAATTGAGAGCATTTTGTTTTATCTCAAAATTGCATCTAGAAAGTTCTCATGTTTAACAATCATAATGATATTTTAAAATAAAAATAATTTTAATCACATTCATAGAAAGCATTCTATTAAAACAGAGCACTTCAGTTGTCTTAAAAGAGATATATGTACGTAACATATCATCTACTTACTTCTCCGTAAGAAAAGACTTACTCAGATCAAACTTAAAAATAAACATCTTTTGTGTACTTGCTACGTTATGTGTCAAATGATGAGCTAATCTTTTTTTTTTTACATATTATGTCATTTATTCCTCTTAACAATTATATACATTATTCCTCAGATCCTCATAGTACTGCATAGAGGGAATATTATTATGATCAAGATGCAGTTAAGAATGCAATGTGAATGGCAACCCCTCAACTTGGGTACAAGATGGCTCTGGTTATTATTTCCACTTTTTCCAAAGAGAAAAGAGAAATTTGGAGATAGATAGGTTTGATAACTTATCCAAATAAAGTCCAATAAGTCACAAAACCTGGACTTGAACCCAAGTTTATCTCATATTAACTAGGTCTTTTAAAAGTTATGATATCAATAAATCTCATTCAGGAATTATTTATCAGGAAAATTAGATGTGGATTATGAAAAGGAAAACTCACACTGAATGGCCTAATTAATATCAGAATAGTTATACATAATAAGAATGTACATTAATATTTTTAAAAATTCAATAATTTGATTTAAAGACTTAGCAACTTGCATATTTCAAGGTAAATATTAATCTCTGAGAAATCATAAGATATACATTCAAAAGTTAAGGAAATATGCATTAAGGAAAATTTATAACAACAGATGTTAAGGAGATCTTGATGTCTTTGATTTTGATAATAAATTTGACAGTAAAGAAGACAAAATCTCATTTATTTATGAAATATTTTGCATCATTTTACTACCACTCTCTCATGACCTATTACTTGTAGATATACATAATATTTTATACACATACATATGTTTAACATAATACGTATTGTATGTATAATAAGTTGTATGTTACAGAGCGATATGTTTTAGATATGTCTTAGATAGTACACATATTATCTATATAATGTATATGATATATGATATTAATATACAATATACTAAATACTTTTGTTGGTATGAGGGAAGTCCTTTTTCACTATAATTGCCCCTCACTTAACTGCTTTCCTGATGCCCATCATTATGTACTCCAGAATCTTGATTGAAATAGTCACACGAAGTTCAAAAATGCATTGTATATTTATAATTTTATGCATGGATCCTTGTGGTATTTTATATTGCAATTCCATAACAATTTTCTTTTATAAATTATTATATTTGTATGGTAGAAAATTAAAACAATACTAACAGTCATACAAAGTAAATTTTCCCTCATGCTTCAGAGCCTTAGGCTCCTTTGTGGAGGAAATCATTTTTTTTTAAATTAAGGTAAAGGTTAATATTATCTCTGGTGTGCCTTGCATATTTCAATTAAAATAAGGTATGAGAGTTTTCCTTGTATGCTTTTGTAGAAATATTTTTATTAATTTTTCAATTTTATATAGGATTCTAATTTACCAAATCAGGAGACTTTTCAAGGATGTTTAAGTTGCTTTTGATCTGTTGATACATCAAGAGTACTTGTAATAAGCATCTTTGATGGTTATTGACAATATCCATTTGCGATATGCATCAATGTATTTGCAAAGAAGTTTCCTAGAGGTGGAATTTCTGTGTCAATTGTCGGGAAGAGTCCTGCTCTAATCAACCTTGTCTCTCCCTTGGACTCCACCAATTCCTTTCGAAGAATCAAAAGGAAACCCTAGACCCCAAAATGCCATGGCACTCTTCTATCTCCTTCTCCCATAACTCCTCAAATGCAGAAAATGCTCAATCCAATCCTCCACCACTGAAACTCGGAAAATCTAAATGTCCAATTTTTGTGAATATTTTATACATTTTGTGCTTGACTCAAAATCTTATTCTGTCCCAAGATCAATGCTTCTGCAGCCTCTCAAGTAAGACTGTTTCTTCCTTTATGCTCCTGATCATAACATTAGACGTGTGGGTGGGGTAGATATCCTCTTGACTTTTCGTTTTGATTTCCAGAATATTCTCTCTCTTCTTCCTGAAGACTCTCAGTTTTGAATCTCATGTGGCCAGAATTAACTACCCACACTAACAATCCATTGGTCCCATGGTGATCTACAATCCATGGACTCTTTTAATACAAAAACTCTGTCATAGTCTATACTCTCTTCTAATTCAGGTTAACTTTCATCATCATGATCTACTCTTTGCCTACATCTCAAATCCTTTGTCCCTTCATTGGTTTACATACTCACTTAGAAAATGGTGGAGAAAAGGCTAGTTTAAAATTCCCCACTTACCCACAACTTTGGGAACGGAACTGAATTTGTTTGAAGTGAAACATAACAACCATGTGGGCTGATCTCTGAAATGTGTGGCTAGCACCTCACGGAAACTTTACTGTTAGTAAATGTATTTTCCAGATTCACCCATTCTCCTATATCTTTCTTTTTAATCCCTTCTTAAACCGCCAATATGTTGTCTTCTATTCTTATTCTGAGCAGAATGCTTTCCTTTCTATTTCACTAAAAGTTAGAAAGAATCAGGAGATATTTCTACAAGTCCCAACCATGTTTTATAATTTATTTGTATCTCCTCCTCTAAAAATCACCATTGATCACCCCATTACAACAAAACTCCATACTCAAAGTTTTAAATTTATCTCTTTCCATTTTCTCTTGAGTCCATTCTATAACAATCATTTTTTTTTCCATCAAAACACTGAAGCTACTGTTAAGGTCACAGTGATGTCAGCATTGCTAAATACAAATCCAGTTTGAAATGTTATTTTTTAAAATTTTGTCTCCATCATCCTCCTTTGATGTCTTTCCTACATCATTTGTTACTTTTCTCAGTCTGCACCTTCATTCTCATCTCTGACACTTAATAATTTAGTGCCCCATAGCTTATTCGTGATACCACCTCTCTTTTATCAAAACACACTTGTTTCATTTTATATATCCTCATACTTTAAATATCATCTAAAATCTAATGGCTCTTAAATTAATATCACAGTCTGAACCTCTCCTCTCATCTTCACGTCTGTGTCTAATTATGCAATCAACGTCTTCTCTTGATGTCCAATAGGATTCTCAGCAGACTCCATGTTCCCTATCACACTGTCACAGTGAAAAACTTGATTTGCAATAAATGACTATGCCATTATTCTGGTTGCTCATCCCCCAAAGTTTTTCAGCGTCAACCTCTCTCTCTCTTATACTCCACAACAAGTCTGTCAGTATATATTGTTAGCACTACATTAAAAAATGTATCAAAGCAGCCATCAGTTCTCATCTGGATTATTTCAATAGCCTCCTAAGTAGTCTTTTAGCACATCAGTACTTATATTCCTATAGTTTTCCTGAGCCCAGAGTCAGTTTCTAAGTCAAAACCTAAATCAGATCAGGACACTTATCTCAAATCCTTACAATGGCTTTCCACCTCAGAGTAAATGTCAAAATCTTTACTATGACATAAAGGGTACACATAATCTATTTTCTTGTTCACGTTTTCTCTCTACTCTTATCATTCTTTCTTTTATTTTTTGTTCTAGAACACACTGGAATTCTTGTTATTCCCATAAAATTGCAGGCAAGTTCCACATTCAGGGTCTTTACCTAGGCCCTGCCTTCAAACACTGAGGCCTTCCCTCCATATAGCCACATGACTTGCTTACATTTTCTGGATCTTTAACCAAATGTTACCTTCACTGTGACAACCGTTCACCCTACAATTACCAATCCTTTCTTGCTTTATGTTTCTCTATTGCACTTATCACCATCTGATGAAAAACATGTTTGACCCATTAATTTATTTATTGTCTGTCTCCCATCCTTAGAATATACTATACATGAGGTTTGGAATGTTTATGATTTTTTTCTGATGTAATTTTTTGACTTAGAAAATATCTGGAACAAAGAGGTACTCAAAACTGTTTTTTGACTGAAACTGCCAGATATTGTCAAACTCTCTTCCATAATAGGTGCTCAATATGCAAACTCCCACTGTATGAAAGTACCCATTTTCACATCACATTCACCTATATTGTGCATGATAAAACTTTCTGGTTTTTTTGGAAATTGCCAAGTAGAAACACTCATTTCATTACTTTGAATTATTTTTCATTAAATTATGAGGCATGTTGAGTGTATTTTCATTTTGCCTCTTTTTTGCTGTTAGTTATCTGTTCATTTCTTTTCCATACTTTAGACCAACATTTGTTCCCTTTTTTATTGATTTTTAAGAATTCTAAATTTTTTAGGAAACTGGTGCTTTGGCTATGGTTTGTATGGCTCATGTTTTTCCATTTTTATTTATTTCTTTATCTTTGTGCCTTATTCTCAGTTATTATGCTGTCAATTTTATGTATTTTACTTTATTCTTCTCTTTGTTTATGATCTTCTGAGTTGAATGACTGCTTAAAAAAATTCCTTTAAATTCAAATCTTAAACGACAGAGGAAATAGCTTATTTAAAAATAAACCAAAGAAGGGGCCAGCCTGGTGGCATAGTGGCTAAGTTAGCACACTCTGCTTTGGCAGCCTGTGATTCACAGTTTCAGATCCTGGGCAAGGCTCTAGCACCGATCGACAAGCCATGCTATGGCAGTATCCCACATAAAACAGAGGAAGATTGGCACAGATGTTAGCTCAGGGACAATCTTCCTCAATTGAAAGAGGAGGATTGGCAACAGATATTAGCTCAGGGCCAATCTATCTTCCTCACAAAAAAAACCTAAAAAATTTTTTTAAAAATAGGAGTAAATCCAAATGGATTGTGCTGAACTATATTCAGTTAACTTCACAATTGAGGTAAGCATAAGAATCAAAGGATCAAAGTAAAGAAGTGACTACATTATCTGTTCACTAGAGAATTTGAGGGACCCATACATATGCTTCTAAGGAAAATATCTATCGTGTTGGTTTTTAAATTCTCTTTTTTCATTTTCCTGGATCCTGGTTAGTTTTCTAACAATTTGCATCATTGTTCATACTGATGAATTCATTATATTCCTTTTCTTGCATGATTATGAGTAAAATAATTACAGAAAAAATTCTTTATATATGCGTGCAATTTGTTGGAATGTTACAGATTCAATATAGTTTTATCAATTGATTTAAATCAGTTTAATATATCATTGGAATTTAAAATATGAACAAACCAGGAAAATGCCTACTTGCTTTTGTATTTTGCAGGTATCTGGAGTGCTCACCTATAGGGATGAATACAATGTTCTGTTCTACTCTGCCTTTTGGCATGTGAGCACCTTTGGAGATCATCATGGATATTAAAATGGGAAAAATCTTAGGTTGCACATCTCTGCAAAGTCACACATTTGATATTAGATAACTACACAAGAATTTGTGTTTGGTAGTATAAGTATAAGCCTTACATTTATATAGATGAGATAAAAGGTTTTAACTGATTCAGTGATTTATCCAATATTACGATGTTACACAGTTTTTAAGTGGTAAAATAAGACTTGAATTGCGACCTTATAATTTTAAAAATAAATCCTTCCAGTATTCCATGTTATTTGGGCTAAAATCCATGAAATTATAATGGCCAAATTCTAGTATTTGAGAGTGGATGAGAGATCCCTTCTCCCCCATCCACATCAGAATGGGATAAACTGAGACCTATGAGATGACAAGGAGGCAGCCCCACAAATGCTGCCTTTCAGCTTTCTAAACAGAATGGGAAGAAAGGACATTAGATCCAAGAGAGAATGAATTTGACATGAGGAAGCAAAAGAGGAAGGCCAGTGAGGCAGGGCAGGAGCAAATTAGTTGTAAGGAGGAGTGGGTGTGTGGGGGGTGGGTAGTTAAGAAAACAGAGAAGTAGACAGAAGCCAGATCTTGTAGTCATTACTTTTTAGTTTACTCATTTACTTCTTTATTTAATCAGTTTACAGTTATAAACACACTTGATGATTTTATTTTCTTATGAGAACAGCAGAAATACAAATCTAATAGAATTATCAAAGGTGATGGACTAGAGTGAAACAGACAGCCTATGGAAACATCCCTCAGCTCTGTTTGATTCAATATAATAATAAAAACAGATGAATGCTGTATATTTGATAAATAACTTCCATAAATTCTGTTTATATTAGCATTTGGGGTGTAATAAATGAATAACTATATCTACTTATTATTAGCATGTTATTAAAGCTGTTTGAGGATTTTAAAAATATTTATTCCATACAACAGTAGAAGTGCATAACAATAATTTATACAACAAGGAGACTTTATGGATATTAAGCTGATGAGTTTTATTGCTGTGCTGTAGCACTCTGAATTTTGTGATTAAAAATACTAGACTTTTATTATGAAAGACAAGTTATTACCACTTAGTGACTTTGTGTAAGTTCTTAATTTCAGTGCTAATTTAAATGACTCCATTGTCCTACTACACTGGGGAGTGGGAAATAAATGAGTCACCTTGTTTCAAAATGTGAGGAAGTGTCATCTTTGATATTATTAGTCTCTGCATTGTGTTAGGCAAGCTGATTTTATGTGCTGGAGCAAAACCCATGGCTCATAAACTCAACAGAGGTGAGTGAGTTATGATAGTCTTGGAAATACATTAATGAAATTCTGCAAACATCAGTATGGTACATTAGTCTTCATCACATTTGGCTTTATTAAACACACAGATAGATGGGAGGCTGTCATGTATGCCAATTGGTTTGCTTTTTCAAAATGACCTAAGGAAATATAAAAGGTTTTCTTTTTTTTAACATCATGTGAAAATGATAAAATTTCATAGGTTGGTGATTTAAAGAATGAGATAGTTTAGGATTTTGTCATCACCATGATTTAATATTCATCAAGGATCTATAATACGTTGGGCACCACAGGAAAAAGAAAAAAGGATACTGCAAAGACACAATCTCTGCCCCTAATTTATGTTTTCTTATTTTCTCTAAAGACTAGAGAAAATATGTTTGCCTCAGAGTACATGTTTTGAAAGCTGAAGTTTTCCATCAGGAACAATGGGGCTTAAGCTACAGGAGGGACCAAGTTGATGTGTTCATTTCAAGGCAAAATAGACATTAAAAGAAAGTTATACCAACTAATAGTAAAAATTCAAATATTGAGCTCATTGAAGGAATATTTTGCTGTATTGACCTAATTATATGAATGTTAAGTTTTTGAATTCCAATTAAAAACACAATTTATAATCATGATTTTTCTTTTTTACTTTGGAGTAATGTATAACACTGAGTAATCATTTTAGGTTTTGGAACTGAAAGGTGGCAGTCACGTTCAAAATGTGATGCAATATGTACGCTAAAACATTACATCAAATGTATTTCACATGTGTGCTTCAGCTCTGGGACATTCCTTTGATATATCCTTTATATTTGTGTCAGAGTAAAATATCTCAAACACCAAACTCATCCTTCTTTTTGAACATATTTTCCACGTTTCTCCAATGCATATTCTCTCCTGCAGCCAAATTGTATTTGATATGTATATATAAATGTTATATATATGTAATATCACCCTTTGTCTAATTTGCTTCCCTTATATATGGCAAGATAATGATTATGTTGCAGTACTGGTGCATTTATAATGGAGCATGACACAAGTTCCTCACAGGAAAACTCTTTTGTTTCAGTTGCTGTTATTGAACTTTTCTGATGATGATGATGATGATTATTACGACTGTTATTGTTAACTTTTGGTATCTCCTATTCTTGGTCCTAATGTAATATTATTACTATATATTCTCTAATCACTCAGTGTTATTAGCTGGCTATATAAATATATACTGTCTATCTATCTACATCCCTCTCTATATATTAATATATCTATGCATATATATGTATATGTATGCATATATATGTGCATATATACATTATGAATAGTGAGCAGGAGCTTTTAAAGTTTTTGTTTAAAATTAAAAATCAAAGGAATGCCTATGCTTCAAGAGGATTTTAAATGTAATAAAACAATAATTTCAGTGTGAGACTTACAGGATTCATAAATTTCATTTTATTAATTGCACAAAAATGTAAAAATATTTAGAAACTTGTTGGTAGGATTTTTGTAATATTTTAGTGTCTTCCAAACTGCCTACATTGCCTTTAGGTGAGTGTAGATATTTGTTTATTATTGTGAAGCAATTAGAATGTGAGTTATTCTTTTCATTCACTTAAAGGCAAAATTTATTTTTTTAGTTATCAAGTAGTTGAATACTATTAAAGGGAAATTTGAATGTCATTAGCAATGTGGCAATATCATTTAAGAATCAATCACTTGGGAATAACTACATTTATAAATATATTTACTATATTACTATGTAAATATTAGGATGTAGAAGCTCTTTATTGAAAGAAGAATATAAGAAGTGGTTTCTTTAGTTAATTCCAATCAGATTTCTGTGCATTCTACTGAAAGTAGTGCATATCTAGATGGACTATTCAAGTTATGGACTGACAGCTAATACCCAGTTGAGAGAACAAACTCTACCTCCATATTTAAATATTCACATTATCCCACTTTTAATGTAATGGAAGATAGTGATTAAAGATAGTGGATTGACCACAATCATTTGCTTATTCTCTGACTAAAAGTATCAATAATGATAAAAAGAAAAAGGGAATATAAATGTTTTGAAACAAACAATGGAGCAACTTGGAGTGGGCATCTTTGAGGCTACTCAAAATGATTGAAAATAATCCTACATTTGAAAATGTCACATATTGTTAGTTTAGGCTTCCTAGTATATGACCTGTAAATCCTTATTCCCAGTCTTCCTTGCTGGGGTGGAAGCTTGTGATCTACATTATACCAACTGGTTGTACCTCTTTAAAGTTTCTTTTCTGTGTGAAATACAGTATCACAGAATTCAGAGAAAATTATTTTCTGGCAATCATGGTGGCCGAGGTGTTCAGTTGTTCAGAAGTAATCATGTTAATTTTCTGTTACCCAATAGCTAGATCTTAAACATGAGGACAATACTTTTTGTACATTGGTTGTTGTATTATATAGCTTCAGTATTTGATTCTCTGGCTATCTGGAAGATTCTGTGATCCCCTAATATCCATTAATGAAAAAACATTTTTTCTTTAACTATCAAGAATGGATTTTACTACCTGCAAGTTTGTGTTCTAGGAAATATAACTTCAAGAAATAATTGTAATTAATAAATGTTCAAGGATGTGCTGATCTTGGATTGCTTATCTGCCAAGGTGTGAATGCAATATTACAGGACAGGACATTAGGAGTCAAGAGCATCTGGTGGTGAATGTATTATTCAAATTCTCACATTTGCTCACTTGGATCGTAGTGTTTCTGGAAGGCAAGGCTTTGATAAACCAAGGGCTACTTCAGATGGTACCAACAATTTTAATGATAAAATTATGGCACTCAGTTTTGAAATTCTTAGCTCAAGACACAGTCATAGAAAATGAAGGTTTTATAATGCTCTATGCTCTTACCTCCTCCAGCCAGTGTGCTGATGAGACTGAAAATCAAATGCATGGTCTGAATATGAAAATTCCTGAATTATAAAATAGGGTGAATTTTTAAGTTTTCTAGATCTCTTGTGCAAAATTTTAGGAATTAATTGGAACTAAGAATGACCAAGAAATTGGGGAACATTTGATAATGCCAAACACTCAGAAACTTCCACACCAACAGAAGCAGCCCCTCTTCTGTTCACTGACGCTTAAAGTGCTTGTGATTATCTTGCCTGAGAAAGCTGCCTAATAATGGTAAGAGTGTTCTCTTTATACCCTGCTCTAACTACCGTTCATTGTCCACAAATCTAGAACCAAATCCTATTCCACAAAGGCCAATTGTAAAATCAAATTTGAGATGAGGAGGCTTAGGAGACAAAAGAATTGCAAGTTTTTCAATTAGACCTATGCAGAAAACTTAGGTATATGTATGAAAACTTTTCCCTGTCGTGCTAAACAAGGACGCGAGAAACATAATTTTATATATGTTGAATTTATAAATATGAGTTCACTTACCACAGATTTTGAGTTTGATGTGTTCCCACAAATGTAGTAGTAATTGATTGCTCAGTAAGGGTTGACAATAAACTGACTCAGAGGGGTTCCACACAAAAAGAAGCTGTGATGTTGGAAATTCCTTGCCAAAATGTAAAGGTAAGATGCCAAGTGTATTGAAGATAGGAATGTTGGAGTGGATTTATATTGCCTGCTGTGCTCAGGTACCATTTAGATATATTCTTTGATGAAGTCAGAAATCAATCAATCAATTTTAACAGGCATTAAAAAATTCTTTAGTGAGGGGAGAGGAAGCATCTTATAAAAATATTCTTTTTGCTGTTTTCTAAAGACCAGAAATGTGTGTGTTAAATGCTATCAAGGAAATGTGCTGCTTGGCTTCAATGTAGATTATAAGATGCTGGTGTAGCAGAATTCTAGTACCAGTACTAAAATGCCAGAGGTAACCTTCACAGTTACTAGGTCTTATATCTAATTAGAATAGAATGATCTGCAAGAGTAGTTGGTAATAACTAATTAATCATTGGTTCTTGCAACAATTATAATTGGGTACAAGTTGTATAATTATACAATTAGGATTGTATAATTTAAAAAGAAAATACCCTATAGGCCTGGTAAACAGCGCCTTGATTTGAGTCATCACCATACAAAATCTCTACCCTTGACTCAATCTTGATCCAGTCTGAATTGATTCATATCCTATATAGGTCCATGGAGTGTCCTTGAGTAAGAATTACACTATAACAGTATAAGCACCTGTTATAAGTCATCATTCTAACTTTTCCTAACAGATAGGTACCATTTACCAAGGCAACTCCATGTTTGGTAGAGTAAGTTAGTGCCAATTTTTCACAAATAATTGTACAATTTTCCTGTGTTATATTCATTACTAGAACTCAGAGTGGCACTGTTGTCATGGTGGTTATCATGGCTTGTGGGTTTCAGGTTATAAATATGTTTGCTCATGTTCATCTTACTTATCAGTCCCTCATTAGGTAATAGAAGTTTATTCAGTATTGCACACTTCGTATTTCCTTTGGAGCTCTTACAAGACCCAGGGGCAGATTTTTCAGCACTGTCAATCATGTGACTACAAGAGCTAAGTCTAATTAAACTTGCCATGGAGGTCCTCTGACTTAAAATCATTCACTAGATTGGCAAATAAGTGCCCTGAGCCTATTAAACTGTTTTTGCAAGGTATCCAATACCATCAAAAGCATCAATCTTAGTCCACAATATTTGTTTATTGTTGTCCCATTGACTAAACATTACATTAATTCCTCAATATATTCCCTTCTTGCTGTACTTCATGTCAATTAATAATAGGTGTAATTTTAAGAAATTGTGATGTGATAATTTCCAGAAGCTACTGTCATCTCAAACACCGTCATCAGTGGGTTTATAATTGTTTTAAGTCAAGCAGGAATCCAATTCTGGAATCCTTTCCTGAGGTCTTGCTTTCTGAAGCACTCCCTGCTAGAAATTTTCTGAGCCTGGAGTCCTACAAAAAAAAACAAACCTTACACATGGACTAAATGTCAAGACTTTATTTGAAAGGTACAATCGTACCAGAGTAAGAGTAAGACAATAGGGATGTGAGACAGGAAAAAATAGGAAGAAATGCACTATGGAGCATTACCTTTGTAGGGACCTGAAATTGGCCACCCCAAGATATGTCTCTTTGGCATCAGGATTATTTGAGGCTGATTGCTTTTGATAAACTGGGACAGGGAAGGAGGCTCTGAGGAATGGAACTTGCCCTTTGTTAGGACACATTTACATTTGTAAGGTAAATCCCTATCTGTAAAATGTGCCTCCCTCTCTGTACCAGGAAGAAGAAAGGAGAGGACCTTCTCTCTAGAAACTCTTAATACCAAAGGCAAGGACTTAAATCTGCATTTTATTGTGCTTGTCTGGTAACCTCCTGTAACTGACTTCCCTCTCCCTCCCAACGTTGGCATTTCTTTAAGGATTAAGCATCTTTCCTTAGGCTAGGAACTGATTGCTGCACTCACCTGTGACCATCCGGCTCAAGACAATAGACTTGCCTCCGGCTATGCCCACGAGATGGCAGACCCACTACCTGCTGTGTCCATCAAGCGCTGTGCTGACAGGGCAATCTTGTGACTATTGTGGGAGGGACATTTCAATCACATGTGAAACACCCTGTTTGGGGCTATATAACCACTATGTGCACCCCACTTCTTCCGTGCCCTTTCTTCCTTGGGGAAGAAAGGCCCCGGGCCGTGGTTCCTCATAAAGCTTTAATTTTCTCTTGCTATTCTGTCTCATGTGAATTTAATTCGTTCTCCAGCCAGACGAACCCCCATTTGGGGAGAGGAAATGTCTTCCTCCCCTACACCTCCCTGGATATTTTTTCATGCTGAGCACTAGAGAAATGCAGTGGTTTGACTAGCAGATGCTTCTATATGGTCACATGGACTGCCTCTATGGAAAAACTGCCTGGAGTAGTTCGTTGAAAGAAAAAGAAGAGAAGGAATTTATCTGCCTACTACCCTCTCATGTCCTGTTTGATTTGATTCAGAACAGAACAGTTTCATTTCCTGAGGCTGATCAGCCCCATAGCTACTGGCTGTTTTAACCAAGCTTTTTTTGCAACGACATGGCCTGCCACACCACTGAGCGGCAATCTGACTTCTGAAGTGGCTACATAATAGACCAGCTAATACAAACATCAAATGCGTATGTAGGGGGAAATTTCCTGATTCAAGTTAGCGTGGGGACGTAAAAATAAATAGTGGTGCTAAAATTATTCATATGCTCACAAATAAAATTTGATTTCAACATCAAACCATACACAAAACCATGTCTGGATAGTTTAAAAGTCAAATGTACAAGACATACTATAAAACATTTTGAAGACAATTCAGAATATCTTCATGTCTTTGATAGAGGGCGTTACTACTTTAACAAAACATAGAAAGTTGAAATGGTAATAAAACATTGAAAATAAAATTTTAACTACACTAAGTTTAAGAACATTTACTCAAAAGATGCCATAAAATGTGTATAAAGAAAGCCACAAACTGAGAGAAGATATGTGCAACACATGAAGGTCATAAAATAACAGTGATAGACTATATATGGTACCCTGAAAAATAAAAGGCAAAAAAATAAATATATAGGTAAATAGACAAAAGCATAGGCCATCATTTGAAGGAATAAGAATCATGTTGGCATATTAGTAACTGGTAGCAATCTATGTAATCATTAGTAATTAAATCGCAATGATTATGATTTCACACTGATTGAATTGAAAAAAAATATGAATGCAAAATTACAAAACATCAGAAAGGATGTGAGGTAAAAATCCCTTACTGGACTTCGAATAGAAGAAAACATCCTTAACATGAAAACATTTAATAACATACCTACACCAAACACTTTAAGTGATGGAGAAATGGTACCTCCATTCTCTAAAATGAAGATAAGACAGTATTGCCTACTATCATCTCTTGTTCTTCACATGGCACAATGCATTCTAAACAGAACTATAAGACAATAAAAAAGGGAGAGGTTAAGATAGAAATGAAGGCAACAAGATTATCTTTACTTGCAGATAATATGATAAAAATATTTGATCCCATTCCAATCTAAAAAGATTAGAAATAATAAGATCAGCAAGGTTCTCAGTAAGAAAACTGATTTGTAGAAATAAATTGGATATGTTTTCAAGAGGAATAATCAACTAAAAATGTTAGTAATATGTAAGACAATTTAAGACGTCAACAAAACTATAAATTATACAGTAATGTATTTAAGGCATATTAGCATCAGGGTGATGTTAAATCTTTTCTAAAATGATAAATGAAGGTCAGAATAAATAGAGATATAAAGCACAGTGTTGAATGGTGAAAGCAATGTTATGAGGATATTAATTTCAAAACAATCTATAAAATTATTTATATATATATATATATATATACACCCATGTGTATCTAAATCATTTTAGAAGTAGAGCAAAGGGGAGAATCCAAAGAAATTCAGACACATTAAATCATTTTTAAAAGGGCAAATCTACCAATGGGAATGAATAGAAATTTCAGATATCTATTTATATACCACTATATATCTATCAATCATCTATCCTTCTATCTCTCTCTGTCTCTAGATTTATTCTTGGATAAATATGGGAAAAACAAATCAATAAGTAAGAGACAAACTATTCATTCTACCATATCAAGCGAGCTGGCCTGTGAGATGATGGTAATCAGAGTGAGAAAGGGGAAGGAAAATGGAATGTGTAAATTAAATAATTAATAAATAAATAAAACAGAAGAAGGAACTGTGGATGAAGAACGTGTATCTTAACTGAGGTGTATGTTTAACCCAATTCTCTACCCATGAGGTAAAGAAAGAGAACAAAAAACAGTACAATAGGGCAGGAAAGCTAGCATAATCAGGTGATGTTTAAGGAAGTTATGACTCCAAACTACAGTTGCTAATGACATGCACATTTCCTGTTTAGTTTGGAGTACATACACAGTAGTACATATCACAGTATCTAGCCGATAGTGGGGTTGGATTCAGTGGAATTTGTTACTTCCAGTCTGACCTTTTTAAAATGTCTTAATTCTGGTTTTTATTAGGTTTGGAGATTCAGCTTTTGTATAGCCTATCCCATACTTACAATTAACAAAGAAATAAATAAGAATAAATGCAAACAATAAACCTCCTCTAATGTGCTTTATTTAAAAGATTTAAATTGTCAGGTGAAAAGGATAGTTAGTAATAACTCAATTTTTAAAAAACTGAATAGTTTATATTTAACAATATGTTGTATAATAAGTGAACTTATTGAGAACAGAGCCTTACTGACCCCATATCTTTATTCTAGGACAAGATCAAAAGACTTTTAAGATAATCAAAACCAGTTTCCTCAATCAGCTCTCACTCAGTTCAGAAAAACTACATTATTTTAAGAATTTGCATTTATGAATAAAATTGTTATTAGAATGAATCTGTATGCATGTCTCATAGTATCTAACAAATTTTTGAGCTTTTGTTTATAAATTGAAAATTTAAATATTTTCTTCACACACATCTTTCTGCAACAGTTGTGGTGGAAGGCAGGTCATTATGTATAGGTGAGAATGAACTGGGAGAAAATGAATTAGGTTGTTCATAGAACTTGAAAATTGGGAAGAAAGGAGTAATGAACTGAAAGCCAAGAGACTTGAGTTCAAGGCCTAGTCTTTCACTGGGAATACGTTTTGTGAATTTAGATACATCCTTTTCCCAGCTAACTTTCTATTTTCCCCATTCTGGAAAAAAAAGTGGAGCTGGCAGCATACCTACACATTGCACATTTCTGGAAGTATTCAATACATAGAGAGTCCATTCATTCAAAAAATTCCTTTCTGAATGCCTATTGTGTGCAGACATTGTTCTATATACATGAAGGGTAAGCAATGATATATAGTGAAGGAAAGGAAAGTTGAGGGTTCATGCAAGAATGTGGTTATAATATTTCTTCGTGGAACTTAACCTACAAATGAGGAAAGAAAAATCGTTGGAGGGATGAGGAATAAGGAACTTTAAAAATGTACTAGCAACAAATGTTTTTAGGTCTGGGTAGGATCAAAGAAGTTTTCAGTTGGATAAAAAGGATTATGCTGGAGTGATGAGAGTGAACTGTTTGAAAGTGAGATAATGAAAAGCTTGCAGTTTTGGGGAATAGCATTTTCAAATCTCAGTTTTCAAATCTCCTTATTTCAGAGCTGGAGCTGCTACCCTGACTCCCTCATCAGCCATCCTCTCCCCTCATGATCAGAAAATTCCTTCCAAAAGGCACTGGGGCTTTATCCTTCTGGGTAACACCCAGAATTCTCAGACAGTGCCTGTATGTGAAACTATCCTTGTGGACAGTTGAATTTGAAACATGATTGTCTTGGGCCTGCTAGTATATTCTATCACTAGCCTTTGAGAAGGAGATCCACCCAAATAGAGCTTGAAGATTCAAAACAGTAAACTGTTGAACTCTCTTAGGAAAATTAATTTACGAAATTAAAATTGATGCCATGACGTCACATAGCAAATGACTATTATACCAATGTGACTTCTGTGTTTTTTCCCACACCTAGAATTTTCCCTTCTAAAAATTATTTTCTTTGTCTAACATTTAAAATGATTCAAGATTGTGACCAAATACATGTATTTGTTATTCATATTATGGCAATCCCTTATTTATTCCATTGGATTTTTCCATTCAGTATGACAAAAACTCATTGTCAAAAAAATTATTTTTCCTAATTTAAAAAAAAAAATTTTGTGGCAAGAATACTTAACCTGGGATCTACCCACTTAACAGATTTTTAAGTGTATTATTATACATAGGCACGATGTTGTACAATAATAGATCTCTGGATTTACTCATCTTGCATCACTGAAATTGTATACCCATTGATTGGCAACTCTCCCTTTTCCCCTTCCTCAGTGCCTGGATACCACAATTCTATTCTTGGCTTCCATGAGTTTTTCTACTTTAGAAACCTCATATAAGTGGAATCATGCTGTATTTGTCCTTCTGTGGCTGGCTTATTTCACACAGCATAATGTCCTCTAGGTTCACTCATGTGGTTGCATATTGCAGGACTTTTTTCTTTTTTAAGGCTGAATAATATCCCATTGTATGCATATACCACATTTCCTTTATTCATTCATCTATCGACGCACACTTAGGTTGATTCTACACCTGCGTTATTGTCAATAATGTATGAAGAACATGGAACTGCTAACATCTCATCAATATCCCGATTTCAATTCTTTTGGATAAACACCCAGAAATATTATTGCTGGATTATGTTATTTCTATTTTTAAGTTTTGGATGAATCTCCAAACTGTTTTGCATAATGGCTGCACCATTTTGCATCGCCACCAACAGTGTACAAGGGTTCCAATTTCTCCACATCTTCACCAGCACTTAACTGTCTTTTTTGTTTTTTTGATTATAGCCATCCTGTCAGGCATGAGGTGACACCTCATTGTGGCTTTGATTTGCATTTCCCTGATGATTAGTGACAGCTGACCATCTTTTCATATGCCTAATGACCATTTGTATGTCTTCTTTGGAGATATATCTATTCAAATCCTTAGCCCATTTCTTACTCAGTTTATTAGTTTTTTGGCTGTTGAGTTAAAGGAGTTCCTTTATATTTTGGAAATTACTCCCTTATCAGATATATAGTTTGCAAATATTTTCTTCCATTCCATAGGTTTCCTTTTCATTCTATTAATTATTTCTTTTGCTGTGCAGTAGCGTTTTACTTTGTTTTAGTCCCACTAGTTTGAAGTTTTCTGTTTTTACTTTTTTTGCCTTTGCTTTTTGTGTCATATCCATGAAATCATTGTCAAGTCAATGTCATGAAGCTTTTCTCCTATGTTTTCTTCTAGGAGTTTTACACTTTCAGGTCTTATGTTTAAGTCATTAATCCATTTTGAGTTGATTTTTGTGTATGGTGTAAGGTAAGGGTCCAATTTAATTCTTTTGCTTGTGGATATCCAGTTTTCTCAACAACATTTTTTGAAAAGAAATGAAAGGAATCCACGTCAGAAAAAAGGAAGTCAAAGTGTCCGTTTGTAAATCGCATGATCTTATATATAGAAAACCTAAAGATTCTACTCATACACAGAAAGTGTTAGAACTAAAAGATGAATTCAGTAAAGAAGCAGGGTACAAAATCAACAAGCAAAACTCAGTTGTGTTTCTATACACTAATAATGAACTATCTGAAAAGGAAATTAAGGAAAATAATTCCATTTGTGATAACATCAAAAAGAATAAGCTACTTAGGAATAAACTTAACTGAGGGAGTGAAAGACTTGTATGCTAAAAACTACAAAACACTGATGAAAGAAATTAGAGAAGATATAAACAAGTGGAAAGACATTCTGTTTTCATGGATTGCAAGACTTAATGTGGTTAAAATGCCCATAAGACCCCCAAAAATCTACAGATTCAATGCAATACCTATCAAAATCCCAACAGTACTTTTTATAAAACTAGAGAAACAATTCTAAAATTCATATGTAACCACAAAAGACCCCATATAGCCAAAACAATCTCAAAAAAGAACAAAGCTGGAGACATCACACTTCCCGTTTTCACTATATATTACAAAGCTACAGTAATTAAAATAGTATGATACTAGGATAAAGACAGACCATTGCAAGTAGAGATAGGTGATAATTTTGAAAAAGGTGAATATAATATTCTTTAAATATAGGAGGAGATTATCCTTTCCAAATGGGTATTCTTGGCACCCTTGTCAAATATCAGTTGACCAGGTATGTGTGGATTTGTTTCTGGGCTCTGTAATCTGTTCCTTTGGTCCATGTAGGTTTAGATGCAAGTGTCCTTGATCTACTTTCAAAAATTTTTGAACAATCTTTTTATATAATTCAAAAAAAGAGTTGACGCCTTCCCAAATTGTTCATTCCAATAACAATGACTGAAGTCTGTTTTGCGTTGACATAATTAAAAGTCACTTATTTGTTAAAGAGAAATCTTGAAACTGCTAACATTTTTTATTTTCTATGTACTTATGAAGTTGATACTAAACAGAATTTTGACAAAACACAAGAAAGAAACTATAGGAATCTGTTTTGTTGAAAATCAGCATAAAGTTATTTCTGGTATGTTTTACATGAATTCAACTGAAATGAAAAAAAAGTAAAATAGTCACTTATCTATCTCTTCTATTCATCTATTCAATGATTATTTATTAAACATGTATGATGAGCCTGACATTATTCCAGGTGTTCCAGATATAGCAGTGAGTCGATGGGGGGAGTTTCTTTTCTATTAAGCTTTCATTACATTGGGAGGAAACAGTATAAAGAAACTTAGGAATACTTAATAAGTTAGGTAGTGTGTTGTAGGTATATTAATGGTCCCACAAGATGCCCCCTTCCTGATGCCCTAAAACTGTATAATTTATGTTACTTACACGGTAAAAGGGACTTTGCAAATGCTATTAAATTAAGTACCTTGAGATGAATTACTCTCAAGAATCCAGGTAGATCAAATCTGATCACAGGGTCCTTAAAAGAATAGAAGCTTTGCAGACTGTGGGCAGACGAAAATGTGATGATGAAAGAAGTGAAGACACAAAGTTGAGAAAGATTCGTATGTAAATTCAAGGTGAAGTTCTGGATTTGAGAAACACATTTGTGAATTGTCAGCTTAAGCATGGCCTTTAATAATCTGGGATGGATGAGGGGACTGTGGGAATGAATGCAGATAGACAGGCAAAGGAGTTTAAGGACTATGTACAAACAATGTTTAAAATTTGATAAGGCAAGGAAGACTGAGGTAATGACTCGTGGAGGAGTGCTACTCTGGGAATCACGTGGAGAACATGTTTAAAGCAAGAGGAGGAAAGGCCATTTCAAATGCTACTTGTAGATCAGGACTGAAGATTAGCCTTTGGATTTGTCAGTGTGGATGCTGTCACTGACCTCGGTTACAAATCATTGTGTAACAAGTTGTGGGCAAAATTCCGATAGGAATAGTAACAAGAAAAAAATAGAAGAAATACTGAAATACTGGTGATTTCAAATAGTTGATTTCTTTTCTTTTTCTTTTCCTTTCCTTCCTTCCTTCCTTCACTTCTTTTATAATGTCTTGACCTAGTTTTGAGGCAGTGACTAGAGGGCCATCAAGTCCCTTTCTTGAGCAGCCAAGTAAATCCACCCTCAACAACTTCCCTTTTCTCCCTTGCACACACTGAGACCATATGCATCTACCTTAATCAAACCCCGAGGCCAGGTGCCAGACAACTAGGGACAGCCTCTGTTCCCAAGAACCCACAGAACTACTCAAATTAAGCAATTCGCAGAGAGCCCACAAAACCTAGCTAACCCCACCTTGCTTGTCATACAGAAGTTGCCCCTACAGCTCCAATTACTGATACCCTGTCTCTATCCTGGGTGCAAACTCCTTTGCAGCCCTGAGTGACAGCTTTCTCTCCTTTACAGCTGCAAGTAACAAGGAATTTTGCCTTCCTCTTATCGAGTGTCATTAGTGTCATCGCACTTTGTCTTGCCATCAAAAGAATCTTTAAATCATAAAGCAAGTATCTCTTGAAAACTTTTGCTATGGGGCAAAGAATTGAGGTGATAGAAAGATTTGAGGGCAAGCGTAGGTTTTTTTCCCTGTCTTCATTAAATTTGGCAGAGACTGTAGTATATTCGGATGCTGTGAGAATAATTTAGCAAAGAAAGAAGCATTGTTGATTCAGAGAAGAGTTGAGACCATTGCAGGATCAATGATTTGTGAAGAAGCCATCCATACTGGTTGACAGATGCGAAGGTGAGAGCAAGGGAAATTCACAATAAAATTGTTACCTCTAAAGTAGGAACCAAAAAATGAATATTTGGTGACAGTACCATTAAGCTTATGCTATAATACCAACGTGTGCTGGCTCCCAAGAGAATATATTTCAGAAAAACAGAGTTACAACTTCAAAACACTAATGTGTTGTGCTATGGATCAAGGAGTTTCCTCTAGAGTGTGAAAACTTGGCTTATTTTCATTACATTAAAAAAAAAATCATGCTGCAAGGATTGCTGAGCTCCGCATTTCTCCATGGAAATTAACCAATTTAAACAAAAAGAAGCGAAATGTGATTCACTCACTTACAATTAAGACTAGCTCAGTGTATTCAGCATCAATATACAATTTTTCTTTAAACTACCATTGTCCCCAGAGTATTCAGTAGCAGTATAAAAGATCAGGCCCCTTAAATTATTAAATATTCTACTGGGAACTTGCTGCCTAACCCACATCTTTTCTGAATAGTATTGCAGCAATGAGAAATGTGTGGGTGTTTGGTTTTATGCATATGTTTTCAGCCTATCCAATTTTAAAGAACTTGGGTCAAAAAATTGTGCTTGATATTTATTCCCAGTAAATTTTTCTTTAGTGAAGTATGCTTAAATTACCAACCTCAGATTTTCACTTTGCATACTATCTAAACCTTTATTTTAATATTTTCTTTTGCTGTAAAGTTAATGAATCTGCTTTTGAATTCCCTCTAAACAAAGCCATTCTATTTTATTGTTATCTGTTGTTAAGATAAAAATATTCTAATAATAATTATGCCTGATAAATAGAGCTGATAAACGGAGATTTGCAATAGTTAAAGAGTTCTGACATAAAACGTTAAGCTATCATTTTGTTTTACTTTATTGAGATGTTTCTGAATGATACAAACATTTACATTAAAAAGTAAATATAAAATATGTCATGGATTTTTCAACTATCTTGATATTTCAATTAGTTACCTTTTGTATTTATTCATATATTTTAAAAATACCATTGGGGGCCGGCACAGTGGCGCATTGGTTAACTGCACACATTCTGCTTCGGTGGCCCAGGGTTCACCGGTTTGGATCCCAGGTGCAGACATGGTACCACTTGGCAAGCCATGCTGTGGTTGGCGCCCCACATATAAAGTGGAGGAAGATGGGCACGGATGTTAGTTCAGGGCCAGTCTTCCTCAACAAAAAGAGGAGGATTGGCAGCAGATGTCAGCTCAGGGCTCATCTTCTTCCAAAAAAAAAAATACCATTAATAAAGTGGATCATTATTCTGTCTTTCCAATAGTGTATTATAAGTAAAATCAAAGAGAAATATCAGAATTCCTGAAAAATGAGATTTTTTTTTAAATGAGATTTTTTTTTGGTTGAATTATTTGTTGATACGAACATATCCAATATATAGTGAAAATTATGTTAATTATGTAATAATCTTATTTGCTTACATGTCAATATTTTTATTACAATGACAATAAGAAAAAAAGTATAATTCTGGGAAAAATTGCTTGTTACAGTTGATTCTATTTTAGATATTACTGAAATGATGGTTTTCACCATAAAGTCTACTATATACACTAAATAAGATATGTCACTGTAGGATTTTATATAATAGTTGACATCCATATGAACAGAATGTTATGTATTTATCTCAGAATATAAACTTTCAAAAGTTTCAATCTCTCATTTATTTTAGAGGCTGAAAAATGAGAAATGCAAAAAAAATTAATCAGAGCTTAGAACTATTCTGTTATATACTTTTTCAGTTTTACTTGAAGACAGATTTTTAATTTAATGTTTACTTCTCAAAATATTTAACTAATGTCTGGAATAAATTATCTCCAATTCATTGGGAATGATTTCCGAGGTAAAGATCTTTAGTTAAAAAAAGAAATAATGGCATGTTGCATTGCAAAAGCTCTTTTTTTAACTGAATCTAAGAGTTTAAATTAAATACTCAACTATATTAAAAAGGAACTAATGACTCATTTATATAGTTTATATATAAAGATCATTACATGCCACTAATTCTTTTCTTTAAAATAATTCAGTTGGATTCCACTAATAGAACACTGAAGCTACCATTATATTTCTGGTGCAATCAGGTTGAATGATGGATTAGCATAAACTTGGTGAAAAGGTGATGACCACACAAGACTGTTTAAATACAAGATTCAATCTGATTTGTTGGCAATGAGAACGCAGTATTTTGCCCGTTAGGATGGAACAAACTGCATGTTATAGAGTCTGACTAGCTGGCATAAAAGCATTGAGCATAATTGAGCATATGCTTTCTTAAACTTTCCTTATTAAAACATATTCTTACCGGAAGACCAGATATGCTCAACAATGACACTGACAGTTTAATGAGAATTTAGAATAATATTTCACAGGGATTTTTTTTTTAATGGTATCCTTTATTTTTAAGGACGGAAATGGAGAGCCTGCCTTTATATCTAATCTAGAAGACTTATGCATATTATCTCAGCTTATAATCTTTTAATCCTTCTTATAATCATTTGTATCCTTTTTTCACATAAAGGACACATGGCCCTAATAGGCAATGATACTGGGATCTGAACCCACCTGTCTGATACAAAAGCTACTCTTCCTAACATAGCCTGCTTTCAGGATACTTCTTAGATGATACCTCTTTGGTTGTACCTTAAACCTGAGTCCCCAGAACTCAGAAGTCTTCTTTAGAAATTTAGAGTAAGCATATGTGATTCCATCTTTACATCTGCTACGAGAAGCAACTTTAGTCATGTAAAATTATAAATCATTTGGGGGAACTTATAGCTTGGAAAAAATGGTCAAACAAATGAACTGAGAACTTTTCTTTCATTATTTCCTGTTTATCAGTGTCCAAAATATATTTTACTTTATATCAGAGATATTTTCTATGCTTGTTTCATTTCTCTTTTTTGCTATATTAGCCATTGTGTTGACCTTATGTCATATAAACAATATTACTTCTTTAACTCTAGTATTTCTATATCTTTATTCCTTGATATCAAAGGAAAAAATGGTAAAAATCTGCAAAAATGCTACTCAAATTTATACAAAAATGAAAGCGTTTGAATTCCTATAGATGAATAGATAAATAGATAAATTTCCAAGAATATTATTTTAGATGACAGACGTATAACCAAATTATTACAGACCTGTTGTTTTATTTATGAATGGGGACAAGTTGGTTGAATATTATCTTCGAGCCAAATAGCAAACCTTTTTGTGGAAACATGTATCTATCTGCGGAATATTATCTAAGATTTGGTTTATGAGCAACAAAATTTCTAAAATGCTAAACACTTACAAATGAAATTGATAAATGCATAGCAAATTGTTTAGGATTTTTTGCCTAAGTGCAGGAAGATAGGAATAGAAAAAGCCCCAGAGGTTCAGCTCCATTTTTACATTATTCTGATTTATGTTTCTTTGGCATATTTATTATTATTAATTTAGCAGTTACTACTTTTCTCTAACCAGTTTAAAAATGCATTCTGCTTTACGATCTAGTTAATAAACACAGCAAGGTCTGGAGATGGAAGGAAATCAGATTTTATATTTTTTCCAGGGAGCTGCTGAAAACTATTCCTCCTGAAAATGCCTCTGAGGTCCTCTTTAATTCCTGACTTATGACTTTGATTTATTCTTTGCGTGTAACACCACTTTTATCTCCCAATGTTCCTATAAAAACACGGTTATAGTCAATGAAGTAGTAGTTCACAAAGTTTCAATTCAAAGAGTTATCATGCCAAGGAATAAATGGGAATAAGAGAAAGCTAGCCAGGCAGATGCCATATATCATTGAGGGGAAGGTTTGTTTCCAAGAAGAGATGATAAGTCTACTCAAATGTGAGCTTCGGTTCAAGCTCTACAGTGATTTGGGTCTAGAGCAATGAAATAAAGCAGAAAAAAACAAGTAAGTCCCATCAATCTTGACAGGCAGAATGACAAATGCTACAGTACTCAGGTAACGCACACTCCATGATATGTAAAATAAGTTTGAAGTAGTAGTACCCCTAAGAAGAAACCCTGATTGTGAATCGTGGTCATAACAAGAAAGATTTTATTTGTTTTATATTCCTTGCTGAGAGTGGGGAGTTGAGATTAGCCAGACCACAAAGAGCAGGGCGGGATAAAAATTTGATCAAAATGATGGTTCAGCTTAAGGTTTTGCAAACAAACAATGCAATGAATATGTATGAGAATTTACACAAGATCAGGGATACAAGAGAGTAGAAGCAGATCTGAAGTTCTTGTATTGGTCTACACGTAGGTGCAACAGAATTTTAGTATTTCAATGCAACTATGCAGAATGAGAAATTTATTCAGATCTGAATAAATGATCTGAATAAATCATTGGAACTCAGAGCTCAGCTTAGACCTTTATTTTTGATACGGGAATGTGTTGGAGGCACCTCAGCATAAGTAGTCTAACTCTTTGAATTAAGAGATTGCTTGCTTTGCCATATTCATATACTGTGTCAAATTCTCATTATACACACATATCTAAATATAGATGTATATATAAGATATATACACACATAAATATCCCTGGGCTTATAGCAGACATGACATTTGCTTGTCTTATGGGTTTGATTCCAACCATATGTTTGCCATGAACTGATTCAGAAACCTGTTACCACCAAGAGGTCCTTAGAAATAAGAATTCATACATTAAAAAACCGGAAGAAATTCAAAGTTATCCAGATTTATATAAATATGTATGTAGTTATAGTCCAATATAATCCATGGTAAACATTTTTTTTATTGCTTTATTCCCTAAACCTTATAGCAAATCTTTTGAGAATGTTTACTTCGGATCTAGGCTAGGTTTGTGTTCCAGCTCCACTACCTACTAGCTTTGTGATGTTGTACAAGTTACTAAAACTTTTGCTTGTTTCCTTATATGTAAAATGGAAATGAAAATTGTTCCTATTACATTGAATTGCAATGAATACTAAATAAATATGTAAAACTTAATATACGATCACATGAAATTGTGAATGTCTCCCTATATATATGCAAACAAATATTTGTGTACATATGTTCATTTTAATATATATTGTATGTAACAATATGTATAATTTAATTTAAGTATAAAAAGCACAATTCGGAATAATGTGCATTGTATGCTATTATGTTAGAAAGATGGAAAATATGAATGAATGCTTTTGTTTTCAAAAAATTAACAAAATGTGTACCTGTAATTGGAGGAAGTAAGTATGGAGCAAGGACAGGGATAGACTCTAAACCTCTTTAATAAATCTTATTTTATAATTTTAATTCTGAAATATGTAAATGTTTCACATAGTTTAAAAACAAAATATAATTTAAAACATTTTGCAAATCGATTGGCACATGTTAAGTATTCAATAGGTTACCACTGACAGCAATGGTAACAAAAATGATTATACATGCCAAATATTTTTACAAGGCTGGAAATATCATCAAGAAAAAAAGCAAATGTTTCCTATTCATAAAGTGCGAGAAACTGAGAACACAATAAAGATGATACAAATATCAAAACAAGGGACTGGGACAATACATTCTAATTTGTGATGATACCTTCATATGACTTTGGTCAAACTTGGCATTTTAAACATAAGCATTTAGTACACTCCTTTCTTAGGACACAAGACAGGATTATATATAACCATTGGTGTAAATGGAAAGAGACAGGAGACAGCGGCACTGGAGAGTTTTTAATATATTTAGGAAAGACAATATTTATGGAAGTATTTTAACTGATATAACAGGGTAATAAGCTGAGACCTAAGTTCTTACAGTAAGAAGTCTTACTTTCTGTTAAAACATCACCATAAAGACCAAGATAGTTTAGACAATAGGTGTAATGAAAGGAGGAAAAGGAATAAATCACGCTAGAAGCAGAGTGAAAGATTTGACTGAAATCTTTTAAGGAGAACCGACGTATTAACAGAGGGATAAAGGGAAGGAAATAATAGATCATCTATAAAAAATGAAGTAGTGACATTGCAGCCTGTTTTTAATAGAAAAATTAGCAAATGACAATGCAAAGCAAACCTCTTTCTTAGACAAAACTTTTCTCAATTTGGTATTTTAATGTAGAGAAATGCTTATTCAAGTATGAAAATATATTTTCTGATATGTAAAATCTCCAAAATGCATATGTTGTTCTCCCTTTTACAGGAAGTTTGTAGAAGACGCATTCCAAAAAGATGTGAGAGCAAGGCCAAAATATTGAGGACATAAGATCCAGGAAACACAATCTACAAAATAAGCAGAGTTGAATGAAATTTCCAGGGTGACGGTGAAGAGCCATTGAAGGTCAATAGTGCACCTCGAGAGAATAAAGTGAACCCAGAGTGAACAGAGTCCAAATACTCCAGGGTGAAAATAAGGATCGGGTGGAGAAAAAATATTGAAAAACTATTGGACAATTTTGAAAAATTAAAGATTGGCAAAAATGAAACATAACTACCATAAAAATAAGTCAATGATTAATCTATTTTTTTAAAAAACAAAAGGATAAACAGGGAAAAATATAGTTTCAGTTTATAGGTTTATGAGTGATAAATATTTAAAAATTATATAAATATAGTCCCTGAATAATAATTTAAAACAATATTAAGGTATTATTACTTTATTTGGAGGATGAAAATCAGAAAAGTTCGTGTGTAGGGAAGATAATGCTCTCTGCAAGGTAAGTACTTAATCCCGTTATTAGAAAGTCCTTGAGTTATATCTGGAACTATGAATCAAGAGATAGCAGCATCAATATGTTATTTTTAAAATATAAAGGTAAACGCAAGAAAAAATGTGGGAAACAGTTGACTAAGGGAAGACAGTTGAACAGGGCAGGGGACAAAAATTTTGAGTTTTTAACTTTATAGATTGAATTAGTTTGAGTTGAACTTTAAAGCTTTTTTTCCCAAGCAGATAGTTGTATTATTTTCATAAATACATAAATTTATGAAAAATAATGATGGAACATAAGTAAAATTTTGACAAGTAAAAAGTTTTAATATTTTCTAAATTTTTCCAAGATGTAAATATAAAATGACTTAAAATAAATGTTAAAGTGTCACTCATATATTGTAACAAATAAAAGAATATACAAATGTAAAATAGAAAACAGGCAACATGAAGCAGTTATTCTGTGGATTTAATCCTAGACAGCCATTTTTAAGATTTTGGCATGTATCTTATTCAGGTTGCAGAAAATGGCAAAAGAAGAAAAAAAAAAAGGCAAGAGAGAAACCATCCTAACTGGTCTTTTAAAGAGGAGTAAGAAAATAACTTAAAACTGAGCTTATAGAAGGGACTTCTAAAACCACAGCACAGAGGATGGTCAGTAGTGTTTCTTCTGTGAGTACAGCGATCAAGAAGCTGCAATCTCAGGAAGCTGCGGCCACAGCTGTGGATTCCAGGACCAAGTGACACACACCCTGATCTGGAAAGAGAAGCCCAATGCTGAGACCAGTGCCAGAGCAAAGCAGTAGAAGTGAATGGGGCTACCCCTTTCACAGCAACACCAGCAAAATGGGCACCTTGAACCAGGTCACTTCCGACCTCACCATAACTGAGTTCTGAATCACGTTCACCCAGGAGTGCATCTGATTGGAAGCATCTAAATTACTCCCAGGAGCCTAACTTCAAGGGACCTGAGAAAATAGTTTTTGCTTTCCCACCAGGACAGTAGAAAAAAGAGTATTAGAAGGAAGTTGGTTTGAGCAAGTCAATGCCACGTGTACAGATTCCCTGCGCTGAGAATGAGTATGTACTGGTGTTTAAATTGGCTTTTTCACTTCAAATAAAGCTTTCCTTTCCAGTGCCCCACATATTTCACTATAGATTTAAACAGCTTGTGTAATGATTCCCATATGTAGACACTAACATTTCTAGGTTTCTTTTGTTGTTGTTTCAAATGATACTGCAGTCAATACCCTTGTGTATTTGTCATATGTAAGCACACTCTTATCTTTCTAGGATACCTTCTCAGAATAGGATTTCTCTTTGAAAATTCACATCTTTAGCTCAAATCAATATAGCCAGTTTGATTTGCAAAAGGAGTTGTACAAAATATACTTCCTTCAAAAAAGAAAGCACTATATATTTTGAAATCATTAAAAAATAAAGTCTCAATCTTAAATGTCTAATTTCAGTTTGCCTTTTTATCTTACCTGTAAGGAGCAAACATCTTTTGATATTTATATCGATAAAGTGACAAATATTCTGATGTTTTCCTGGATATGGTATTCACATCTGCTGTGCTGGCCTAATTATAACTAACATTCCTTTATTTATATTTGGTCTATTTTTCCTTTGAACACCCTGTCTGATTCTTATTTTTAGGTGCGATTTTATTCAGGGTCCATAGAGCAATGACTTGTTATATATGTTACAAATATTTTCTCCCCAAACTTTAATTTACATTAAACTTTGATTTGAAGTATTTTTGTTTCTCTCCTATTGAAGACTTTATTTTGTATTTAGCCAATGCTTTGGATTTTATTTTTTTCTTTTAGAGTTTCTGGGATATGTATTATGCTTTAAAAGTCTTTTCTTACATCTTGCAACTAAGATTCGGACATAGATATATAACATATAAAACTAAAGAAACTATGTATCTTAGTATAAATTTCTCTCTCTCCTCCAGAAACTAATCCCCTTGTAGCCAGTATATCATGAAATCATCTAAAAGTACAAAAACTGGACCAAGAGACAGTGTTAGCATGTTCTTGGATTAAGAAGAAGGAAAGAAGTACAGGGAAGGGAAGAGGGGAAAGAGGAGAAAAAGGAGGACAAGGAGGGGAAGGAGGAAAAGGAGAGAGAGGAGGAGGAATGAAAGAAGCACTTCCAGTGTCTTTTGCATGGTGAGTATTGTATGTATTCTCTCTCAACTTGAGCGTCTAGAAGGGAGGAGGGGTGGTCACCGGCTTCCTAAATTTCCGGTTTCCAACCTTGAACATGTTGCTTATTCCAGCACATAGAGTCTCATCCTAGACCTGATCCAGGCATTGTCTCCATCCCAGCATTGGACCAGCAAGAAGGGTGGGGAATGTTCTGGATAAAGAAAAGGAAAGATAAGTACTTATTTGACACTAGGTACCAAAGCAGAAATATTGGACGTAGGTAAATGTTATCTTTTAGAAATTTTGGACTGAAAAAATACCAAAAATGTAAACCTAGTTAGATACCTGTGATCTGGATCATCTGGGAGCTTTTTCTGAACAGTTTCTGAAGCAAGAAGTGAATTTCGGCCTTTCCCAATTGACTCCAGGTCCACATTTTCAAATGAACTAGATTTAAAATTTTCCCCCAAAAACTGACAATCAGTTGCTATGTGCTCTGAGAAACTTGGTTCCTATATTTTCAAGGCCTTATTTTTCAAATATCTTTCAATTCTGTGAGGTACACAGTAAACTCCATTAATGTCTATTTTGTTTACACCAGTCATGATCATTTTTATTGTTTAAAATCAGTAGTTATATGGTTATGCATTAATGGTTATGGTTATTGGCGCCTGGAATTGGGGTGTTGATATAATAGCCATGGATGGTTAAAGTGGATGAGGGAGGTGGGTGAATACAATGAAGTTCCTTCATTCCTGGGTAGTCAGTATTAATTGGTAACAGAGCAGCCGGTAATTGCCTGTTATATCCTTTCCCATTCTCTGTAGTTCTGAGAAAGCTTTCAGTCAAGGAGCCTCCATACTCCAACACAGGTTTGAGATTCTGATATGGGTTGTCAGCAAGAGCACCCTATTCCCTGAATAGGGAATTTTTTATTCAAGTAGTGAAAGGTGACCTATGCAGGCCCATAAATAGTGTTCCAGAATCGATTTTGATACTGGGAGAGAGACAATCAGGCATTCTTTACGATACTGTGAGTGGTTTAGGCCACCCATCCGTGAGGCTTCTGCAGCATGTATTTCCTACCACATGGGGAGAGATTGCTGGAGACGGAAAGATCTTGGCAGGAGAAAACAGTAACAGAGGGAGAAAATCAGAACGTGACTTGAATCGCTGGGTTACCTACGTCTAAGGCCAGAATATTTTATTTCCTTTCTTTTACATAATCTGATACTTTTTTCTTCCTTTTCCTTCATTCCTTTTTTCCTTCCTTCATACCTCACCACCCACATTTTTTGCCTTGAAGTATTTTAAGACACTTACAATCGAAAGAAAACGGCTAAAGAGTTCTAGTTAATATATGTCTAAAGAAAGCAGAGCTGAGAAACAGAATTCGGTCGCCAAGTTGAAAATCTTACTAGTATCACCCTCTCAGATACTCACACATTTATCTCTCGCAGACTGGTGAAATCAATCCTCATCGTTGAGTAAGTTACCATGACACACAAACTCATTCTTGTCATGCATGCACAAAGCAAAGGCCAGAGTCATGTAGGACTTCCAACAGAAATCTCAGATTAGAGGTATGACACTAGCTCTCCTCTGGAGAGACCTTCACAAATAACATTTGTGAATTACTCAAGAATGGTAAGGCCTAACTGTTTCTTTCCAAGGATATTCTCCAACTTATACTCCAATCATCTCTGTCAAAATGCTTCATCATTTATACCTGATTTCAAGTGTTTTCAATCACTCTCTCTCCACAGGCTTTCCCTCTTAAACATAATGAAGCTCAGGTTTTTTGCATCTTAAATTATACAGCTATCATTCAGACTTTCATTTCTGTCAGATTGCTCTCGATACATGTGAGCTAAACATGAGGTTGAATTCAAATAACCATACTATAAAAAGACATGTGAATATGCCTTCTTCAAAGTATTAAAGATCTGAGAAGACAAAATGAACACAGTAAGCCAAAAGATGGGTGAAGATATAAAGCGAAGAAGTAAAAGTCACTTTTACCTTAACAGCATTGGTATTATCAGGCAAACTTCAGCTTTGTGTTTCTCGTGGGGTGTCGAGGACAGAAGACAAAGTTCACAGTCCAAACCAGGGTTAAGACCCAATAGTGGCTGAGCCTGGAGGCACAGAGGTTAAGTTCGCATGTTCTGCTTTGCTGGCCCGGGGTTCGCTGGTTCGGATCCCGGGTGTGGACATGGCACCGCTTGGCAAAAGCCATGCTGTGGTAGGCGTCCCACATATAAAGTAGAGGAAGATGGGCACAGATGTTAGCTCAGGGCCAGTCTTCCTCAGTAAAAAGAGGAGGATTGGCAGCAGTTAGCTCAGAGCTAATCTTCCTCGAAAAAAAAAAAAAAAGACCCAATAGAGTCAGCAGAAATGACAAAGTACTCTTGAAAATTTTCTCCTCCATAAAACCAACAAGAAGATTGGCAAAAATTGTCAGAATTAACTTTGTCAGTGCTCCCGAATAACCAAAGGTAGGCAGCAATTCAGGAGAAATTTTTTCAAGGAAAAAATGACTGAAGCTGTATAAGAACAAATAGCTTTGTGGTGTTTTATCTTATTTCCATCCACCCATCTCTGTGACTGTGGTTGCCTCTAATCCAACAGCTGCAACTACAATAAAACCAGCAACTGACAGCCACTGGAGGTGGCAAAACTAGGTTGGAGCTCCATCTTTACTCACTACCAGAGAAATGTGGTTATTTGACCCATCTGGTGGCTCTGAAAAACCCCACTTTCACTAGGAAGCCTGCCTTTATTTGATCTGACTCAACGTTTACCCAGTGTGAAGAGTCTTTCCACAGGAGATGGTAATCACAATTAAAGACAGTTGTTTAATCTTGCAGCTGCTTGTGGTAGTGGATAACAGCCAAGGCAATAACCAAAAATATACACAATAACAAGTGTTGGCAAGAATGTGGAAAAATTGGAACCCTAATACATTGGAGGAATTTAAAATACAGCTACTATGGAAATCAGTTTGTCAGCAACTCAAGAAGTAAAATATACGAATTTACAGGAGTATAATTTAGTACAGTGACTCAAAAGGCAATTTTATATTATCTAATAGTGCTGAAGATGTTTATATCTAAATCCATAATCCATAATAGTAGTCTACAATATTTGCTCACACATCTACTAAAAGAGTTTGCAAATTTTATATACCTATGTAATAATTTTTACATTGTTTTAAATTTTAAAATTAAATATACCTAGTTTTAAAAGATAAAATTTTTGTCATTTATACATATTGAAATTTTATAATCAAATCATCAAAGGCTTTAAGAAGGGAGATTTTGTTTTGTTTCGTTTGGCCATGAGTTATGAGAATTAAATCACTCTGGCGGCCACAAGGAGAAACTGAATTTTATGGAGCAGTGTGAAGACTTCTCCAGTACATGTCTCCATTGTTTAACATTAGGAATGTACCTAATATAAATGACTTCCAATAAAGGATTTTTTAATATATTCTATGCATAGATACAGCATTCTTAAAAAGTAGGTGATGGATTGATTTTGAAAATAGTTGCCATGGGCCGGCCCAGTGGCACAGCAGTTAAGTTCTCACGTTCCAATTCTCCGCAGCCCAGGGTTCACCAGTTTGGATCCCAGGTGTGGACATGGCACCACTTGGCAAAAGCCATGCTGTGGTAGGCATCCCACGTATAAAGTAAAGGAAGATGGGCATGGACGTTAGCTCAGGGCCAGTCTTCCTTAGCAAAAAGAGGAAGATTGGCAGTAGTTAGTTCAGGGCTAATCTTCCTCAAAAAAAAAAAAGGAAAAAAGAAAATAGTTGCCATGCACATTGAAAAAGAAATGTCAAAACAAATCAAACGAAAGCATTTGTGGATAACCTAATATTTTGGAACTCTTCTATAATTGTGTCCTTCCCTGTAAAATACAGAATGAGGAGGATTCTGATGGTTACTAAAGTAACCAATCAAATTCTGATGATTCCTGAGCTTCATTTCCTCCTAGCTTTCAGTAGCTTCAAGAAATTAGCTCAAGGGTCATGAAGGTGGTCACATATTGCAGGATTTTCTTCTTCTTAAAGGCTGAATAATATTCTGCTCCATTGGCCAATATATCTGCCTTCATGTCATACGTTTTAAGTACTGTAGCTTTGTAATGTATTTGAAATCATGAAGTGCGATGCCTCTAGCTTTGTTCTTACTTCGCAATATTGTTGTGGCTATTCAGGCTCCTTCGTGGTTCAGTATGAATTTTTGAATTCTTTCTCCTCTTTCTCTAAAAAAAATGCCATTGAGATTTTGATAGAAATTGCATTAAATCTGCAGATCACTTTGAGCAGTATGGACATTTTAACAAGATTAAGTCTTCCCGCCCACGAACAAAGGTGGTCTTCCCATTTCTGTCTACTTTAATTTATTGATATTTTATAGTTTCAGTGTACAAGCCCTCTACATCCTCAGTTAAGTTTTATTCTTAAGTATTTTATTCTTTTTAATATTATTGTAAATGGAATTGTTTTCCTAATTTCCTTTTGAGAAAATTCATTGTTAGTGTATGTAAATGCAATTAATTTTCCTATGTTGATTTTGTTATCTTGCTACTTTACTGAATTCATTTTTTAATTCTAACAGCTTTTTTTGTGGAATCTTCGGGATTTTCTATCTATAAGATCATGTGATCTGCAAAGAGGGACAGTTTTACTTCTGTTGTTCCAACCTACAGTCATGTTATTTCTCCTTCTTACTTAATCCTTTTGACCAGAACTTCCAGTACTATTTTGAATGGAAGAGACAACAGTGTCCAAGCTTGCCTTGCTCCTAATCTTAGAGGAAAAGCTTTTAGATTTTCACTGTTGAGCATGGTGTTAGCTGTGGGATTTTCAGATATGTTCTTTGTTGTATTTATGTAGTTTCACTCTCTTAGTTTATTGAGAGTTTTTAAAATGAAAGTGTGTTGAATTTTATCAAATACTTTTTCTGCATCTATTGAGATCATCATAGAATTTTTATCCTTCATTCCGTTAATATGGTCCATCACATTAATTGATTCTTTTTAGACATATTTATTCATTTATGATGAGGAATTGGCTCATGCAGTTATGGATGCTGGGAAGCCTCACCACCTGCAGTCTGGAATACTAGAAAAATCAGTGATGTGATTAGATGTGAGTCAGAAGACCTGCGAACCAGGGAAGGCAGTGCTGTAAATCCCAGTCGGAGGGCAGGAGAAGATGAGATGAGATGTCCCAGCTCAATCAACGAGGCAGAGAAAAGGAGGTGAGCTCCTCCTTCTGCCTTTTGTCGTATTCAGGCCTTCAGTGGATTGGATGATGCCCACCCACAGTGGGGAATATATGTTTCCATGTTCCCAGCTACCAAAATGGCAAGAAAATTTAATATTAGAGAAGGGAGAAAGGTATTAACTATTTTTGAGAAATGGCACTGGTAGCATATTACTATTTAGTACAGTGAGGGAAAGATATAAGACAAATATTTATTATAATAAAAAATTATCCCCTCCTCCTGTAGCAGTTAGGTCCCTTTAGGGATATGTCACTTTACAAAAAAAGGGGTGGGATCAGCATAATATTATTTTAATTTGTTTACTATGTTTACTTTTAATTATAAGAGCTATTGCTATTCTTCTCTTGGTTTTATATTCTGGTAGGGAAATTTTTTAAAAGTGAAATATGTGAAATAAATAGAAACTGGATATATTTTTAATAGATTACATTTTATATGGTCGCTATAACTCTAGGGAAACACGTGAGAAACATACGGGGACACCAAGAAGAAATCTTGATTAGAGGGGAATTAGAATATAGCTGAAAAGTAAGAAATCATCTTTAGTTATAGAAATGATACAGCTGACAATAAATTCAGAAGAAATTTCATTTCAGCCTGTTCTTTTGAAGAAGGAACATAAATGAAAAGACAGGAAATGAGAAGAATTGTGAACGAAATGTTTATATTTTAAACAAAACATATTTTTAAATTTTATATTGTAAACAAAAGTTAGTGACAGCAAACATTCAAATGCCTTGGTTACAGCTGTTCCTCATATTCTCCCCATCCAAATATCCTAATAGGACTCTCGCTTTACCGTAATGAAACTCTAATGAGAAAAGCACACGCAAATGTGGTAAACAGTGGCAATTAGGAACTAATATCAGCCTGCATCCATCTGCATAGGACAGTTCTATGCACTAAAATTGTTTTTATTCGATTTAAATTTCACCCCTGAGGAGGTTGCCTTATGGTCTAAGGAGAAGCTGGGGACTGGTATGTTACACAAACGTGATGTCACAAAGGGTAACTGTATGGTGCATATAAAGGGTTAACTTGAGGGGCCTGCTGGAGAAGTAGCTCCCACATAAGGATGAACTGTTGCTTCTCCTTTGTCTTCAGTTGTAAGTAATAAATCCATTAGTTATCTGTACCTGTTGCCTTGACTATTCTACTTGAGCATAATCGTATGGAATGAAAGAAAAAAAAAACTCACTATTTTTAAATGATCATTCTCCTTATGCTCTATGCTGGGACTCAGAGCCATCTAGGAGGCTGTTGTTTGGAAAGCTTTGCCTGTAAATCCATCATATGCGTGGATTCAGGAGCAGGAGTGGAATCAACATGTTATTGATATAAGCAAGGTAAAGAATTATACATAGGTATAATTCATATATATGTGAATATATATAATTGCCCTATAGATAAAATATTTATTATTTGTTTAAGTAAAACATGATATAGAAGAAATTTGAATAAACTATTAGCATGGTTGAAACATGAGATGATATTGAAGGAAGTGTACTTATTTTTATGTCTCATTTACATTTTAAAACTAAGCATGTTTTTATTGAATCTAATAACTTTTTGGAAGTCAATTGTAGTCCATAGAAATTAGCTTTTCCTTTCTTGCTTCCAATTGTTGGGTTGTGTGGCACCAAGAGAGGAGTTAGTTATGGAAAAATTAATGGCTGGTACAGTTTGATGAAACAGGAATACTAGATGAAAACAGAGGAGAAAAATCCCATGAGTGACATGGTGATAAGAGTAACACACTTGCAGTTTAAACAGTCAAAATTGACTTCAGTGGAGCCATTTTAAAATGGAGTTGGAGCTGCCTTTCCGGAGAAACTGGTTTGCTGTCTTCAACCTTGGACTGGGCCAGATCTTTGCACTGGGCCAAAACAGAATTGTTTTACAAGCAGTTGTTTGAGAAGAGAACACACATTCTGCTCACAAAGTCTGACTACTGTGGGCTTTCTGAAGATAGACTCAATAGACAAACAATGTTTACCAAGACTAGCTCTCTGCCTCAACTCCAATTAAAATTCTTTGTAATACAAACTCCCTTCTTTGCCTTTAAAAGCCCCTGAATTTTACTCCCTAGAAGGAGACTATTTGGGTTTCCACCCAAGTCTGTGCTCCCTGAATTGCAATTCTTTGATCCCAAATAAATGCTTTGGCTCTTAAGCTGATCTCTGTTTTTGCAGGTTGACACAACATTTCCTTAGATGCAGTTTTTGGCACCTGAACTCTTTCAAGTTTGAAAAATACAAATAATTTGATATGATCTTCATTTTCCAAGGCAGTGATTTAATTAAATACAATGTATTTATTTATTAAAAATTCATATGCCATAAAACAATCTACCTATAAATTCTTCACACATTTTATGTTAATACAATAGTAGAGATTTCATCTAGAAAGAAAATGAAATTCTTCTGGAATCAAAACTGCAAATAGGAGTTATTTTGAATACTTGAAAAAAAAATTAAACTTTAAGCTAGACTTTGAATTACTATTCTTTCTTTTCTGCCCTGACCAAGGAGTCGTGGGCAAAGGCGTAATAGTAACCCTTTAAATTGATAGTATCTCACATTAATAAATCTTAAATCTTCTGCTTTTCTATATTTCTTTATTCTACTTTTTTCCTGCATTAAAATTGTGAAGTGAATTTGTTAGAAATGTTCTGTAGAAAGGTTAAAGATTGGCTTGAGAATGTCTAGCTTATTTCTTTTTTTAAGGAAGATTGGCCCTGAGCTAACGTCCATGCCCATCTTCCTCTACTTTACATGGGAAGCCTACCACAGCATGGTGTGCCAAGCAGTGCCATGTCCGCATCCGGGATCCGAACTGGAGAACCCGGGTCACCGAAGCAGAACATGCACACTTAACCGCTGTGCCACCCAGCCAGCCCCACTTTTTATTTCTTTTATCAAAATGTAAAACCTACTAATATATTAGATATTATGCATTTGTTTCTTTTAATTGAGTCAGTCATTTTCCTATGAATATGTAATGCATTTCCTTTTATTCTTTGCTGATACCTATTACAAATCATGTACAATAATGTTTTATCTTATAGTATTATGCAAAATATTTTCTGGTTTTAGATTTTAATGGCTCACTAGAAAACAAAGACAAGCAAGCAAACAGTTTAACTGGCCATACTTCATAAAATTACTATATAATTGTTTTCACTGCTGTTCCACAATTTGGATGTTTGTACGTAAAGTGCTTGATACACTGGCTGGTGAGTACTAGATCCTTAATAACCAGTGTTTGTTCTATTTTATTGATGCTCTTTTCAAACTGGCTCAGTCACTCCTCCAATAGTACAACCATATATTTCTTCAAAACCACAATATTTAAAAATGTGTCATATATTCCTATACAGCTACACATTTATTGAGAGATTATCTCGAGTCAATCTTGTGGTAGCTGGTAAGTCTTCAGGAAACTTCAGCTACCTACACTTAGTGTCTGCTACCTTCTTGTTTTATTTCAGTGATTCTGCTCTTGTCTTTTTAATTTCAGTCATATATAGTACCAGCATTTCCTTGTGCTGTGTTCAGCTTGTTTGTCACCTACTCAGATTCTTTCACAAAAGATGCCTTCCACCTTTCTTCATATCGTGTTATGCCCTGTTGCCTTAAGGGCTATAGAGTTCATAGCAGGGCTGGCCCAGTGGCATAGCGGTTAAGTTTGTGCACTCTTCTTTGGTGGCCTAGAGTTCATGGGTTCAAATCTCAGGTGCAGACCTACAACACCACTCATTAAGCCATGCTGTGGCAGTGACCCACATACAAACTAGAGGAAGATTGGCACAGATGTTAGCTCAAGGACAATCTTCTTCAAGCAAAAATAGGAAGATTGGCTACAGATGCTAGCTCAGGGCCAATCTTCCTCCCCCAAAAAAGAAAAAAATATATATATACTATACGCCCATCCTTTTTTTCCATGTAGCTAGCAGATAAACCATGGCAATGAATGATTTAGATGTCTTTGAACTGGCACTAGACTTTAGGGTATTATTGTGGAACTTTTAGAGCAACAGAGAAACACCCACAAAGTTTTCAATAAATCAACACTTGATAAGAAAACAATAGTTCTGTGACACATATACTGTGACCTGGGGTGCTCAGATATGTTAAATAATTTTCTTGATAGCTTATTTTAAGTTAGTGGTCAAGTGAGATTAAAACTGGACTGACTCCTGGGCCAGCTCTCGTGGCCTGATGGTTAAGTTTGGCACACATTCCTTTGGTGGCCTAGGTTTGGTTACTAGGCGTGGACATAGGGCAGTCATCCGTCAGTGGCCATGCTGTGGTGGCAACCCACATACAAAATAGAGGAAAATTGGCACAGGTGTTAGGTCAGGGCTAATCTTCCTCAAGCAAAAGAAAGAGGAAAATTGGCAACAGATGTTAGCTGAGGGCAAATCTTCCTTAGCAAACATAAAACAACAAAAGTGGACTGATTCCAAAGTATACAATCAGCATACTACTTGAATATCTTCTCAATGGGACAAGAAACTATTTCCTTAATTGATCCATTCTTTCTAGACCATTTCTGAATGACTCAGGATATTTTAAAATTCACCCTCAACTAATTTTTTAGCATAGCCCTCAGGGAATGTAAATTCATTGGTCCTGAAATATTCATTAATAGTAACGTCAGTATGGATTTTGGTGGTAAGAGTTTGGTGTGGCAATTCTCTGCAAAGCATAATCTAGTTAGAGATTTGTGTTAGAAACATACAGCATAAACCACATCTTATGTTTACAACTAGCTCAGTCATTCATTCAATCACATAACTATGTATTTTTTGAGAGGTTACTATGAATTAGGCCTATGCTTCCTGGTGAGTCTTCTCTAAATTAAATTTCACTCAATATCTCCTACCCTCTTTTTTATTTTAGTGATGTTTCCTTCGCTTTTATATTTTAATGGAATACAATGTTAAGAATTCTGTGTGAATTTTTATGTTTAGATTGTTTCTCATGCTGCTTATAATTTTTTCATATAAAATGCCTTCCACATTCTTAGCAAAACACAGAAATAGCACATTTAAAAAATTTTAAACCATTGTACAAAATTTACATTGACATCAAAATTGTAGAAAAAATTAGGATTTTTAGAATAATTATGAATTTCCAAGATTAATGCTTTATCTTCACATATTCCATTTTAATGTTAGATATTTGAAAAGTAAACATAAAATATGAATTTTGTTGACAAGGCACGACAAGTCCTCTTCCCGGATCCAGAGAAGCCTGGAAATTTTCCAGTTCTACTTTTACTTCTGCCACTTAAACTGAAATGTTCTCTTGGACAAAAATATCCTAACCATGGCGTAAAATGAGCTCAAATTTCCATAGCTTTCATGATGACTTACCAGCTCACTGTAGTTGATATTGTACTCAGCTGAATTATTTGACATTTGCTTACATGAATTGTATTCCCTACTAAATTTTTACTATATTGAGTATATGAATACTTTTTACATATTCTCATATCCTTAAAAATACATCCACTAATTTGACAAACTAATTAAATGAACAGATAATAAAATTTACTCAATTATTTGGAAGTAAGTTATTTCAAAATCAAGTAGCCTGTCAAGTAGGAGGAGTTGGTGCATGTTGACTTAGGTGTAAATTTGCTCACTTTCATCAATACTGCACTACATTTAATTTTATTTCCTTTCGTTAAATTTAATTCCATTAAAATTCTTTTGGCAGTGCTAGTCTAAGAGAGAAAAACAATACTTTCTATGAATCTTAAACTTATTTATAGATGATTATCTCAATGTATTTTTATTGGAAGATATTTGTGAAGTTAATTTATGTTTAATTGTAGGAATAAATTGATATTAAGCCTAGTGTGTCTCAACAAAGTAGCCACATAGGGGAGCTCTAACCTAGCAAAAGAATAAATCACCTGCTAAACAGGACACTAGAACAATATTCTTCCTCTTTTACAATAAAATCCAAGGAGAGTTTTAGCTATTTGGACGTTATTCCAATTACATCTTTTAGCCTCTCAGAAATGTATTTGCCTGAAGATTATATAAATCACATTCAAAATAAATTACAGAAAAAGGCAGGGTTTTTTTTTCCCCACTAACTAACTAGTGTCACATTCTGTATTAGCATGAAATTACATTGCAATGGCTAGAGATTTTACTTCAAAGCAATTGTGCTTAATGGAAAAGACTGTGAATTCAAGCAGCTGCATTGATAGGCTGCAGTAACTGATAAAAGGAAGTGCCTGCAAATTGTGTAAAGATGAAAGTAACAGAGCATATCTTTAATAATGCATATTTAATTGCCTTGGTGAGAATGACTTTTTTTTTTTAACTCTCTGTCCTATATGGAATATATATTTCAATATTTCCTGCCAGTGTGGTAATTTTAGGCGAACTAAAACATTTGTTTGTTGTATTATAAAATGAAATACAAAGTAAGCGACTTAACATCATTGCATACATTTATTTTAGATGATTGAGAATAATCTTTTAATAGCACAGAACTCTTAACAATTTAATATTTTTCAGTTTTAACTCATTTCATTTCATAGGTATTTCTAAATGATTTCAGCAAAAATTAGATAAAGATATGCTACTGGGGATTACTTTCTGAATGTCAGCATGAGAAATTCCACACACTCTCTGAAGGAAATCAACCATAATTGGCAGAAATGATTGAAAAAACAAAAAAAAGTACCTTTTAAAGGCTGTTGAGATTGTCCCAAGAGCATACAGCAAATGAAGAAACATTTGTTCAAAACAAATATAGTCAATCTTCATAAGAACAGTGAGAGTCTGTGGCTCTCAGGCCACAGCCCACCCCTACTCCCAGATCAGCCTGACCAAAACTCCACTCAGGCTGGATACAGCTAAGAAAATGTGCCTTCTTCTCTCAGCCTCACCTCTTAGTCAGAGGTTAAGCTATCCCAGTGGGCAGGGGACTGATCAACTGATCACCATGATTTCTTATAACCCCAACTCTGTGTTTCAGAGGCTAATTCCAGATGCATACAGCCAGTGGGCTGAGGGCTCCCTTCTCGTACCCAGCTCCCACTTATAGAACCAAGGCTTTAGCTAAGTTGTAGCAGGCCAAAGATTTGGGGGCCCCAATTTCCACTGCCTCAGTTCACTCAAAGGGTAGATCGTCAATGCCAAAGGATACCAGCCGAGAAGACTGGAGGCTACAAATAAGCAACCAACAACAGTAGGCCCCAGACAGAAGGGAGATTGGTATCCAGATTTGATATATTATCTAACTTTTTCAGTTTTCAACAAAAAAAATTATGGGAAACATAAAGAGAAAGGAAAAAGACCATGGACAGGACAAAGCAAGCAAAAGAAACTACCTGTGAGAGGGCTGATATGTGGAACTTAGAAGACGATGATGCGGAAGCGGCTATTATAAATATGTTCAAAGAACTGAAGGAAATCATGCATAAAGAAGTAAAGGAAGGTATGGTGACAACGTATCACCAAATATTGACTATCAATAAAGAGAAATTATTTTAAAAAATGAAAGTTGTGCAGTTTAATAGTACAATGACAGATGAAAAATAAGCTACCAGAGTGGTGTCAAAAGTAGATTGGAAGGAGTGGAAGAAAGAGTCCATGAACTTGGTGATAGATTGTTGGTGATTATTACAGGCAAAGACAAAGAGAAAATCCTGAAGCAGCAAGAGAAACGTTAACTCATCACGTACAATGGAATCCTAGTGAGATAAATGCTAACATCTCTCAGAAACAGCTGAGGTCTGAAGGCAGTGAGATGGCACATTCAAAGTGCTAAAAGGAAACACACACACACATGCAAATGTCAACCAAGAATCTTATATCGAGCAAAATATCTTTCACAAGACTATGAAAAAACAGACATCTACACATAAAAACAAAGATAATTTATTGCTAGCAGACCAATCTTACAAGAAATATGAAAATAACTTCTTCCAGTTGAAAATAAGTGACTCCAGATAGCGATCAGAACACACAAAAACTGAGCGACAGTAAAGAGAAATCTGTAATTGTAAAAGGCAACACAATTGTATATTTTTCTTCTTTCTTCTCTTAACTGGATTAAAAAGTAATTTTCCAAACAATATAATTGAATTTTTGGTCCTATAACATATAGAAATATAACATCAGTGACAATAACAAATGGGGCACAAGGGAGGCGGATGAGAGCAATGCAGAGGTGGAGTAAGGAAATAATAGCAGATAGTCACTCAAATGCACAGAAACAAATGAGCAGTAGAAATGGTAAACAAGAAAGTTAATATAACAAACTCTATAAAATATATATGCTCTATTTTCTTCTTTTATTTTAAAGTTAAAACACATGAAATTATACAAAGTAATAATTACAGCAATGTATTAGTGGATTTGTAATATATTTAGATATAATATTATTTTTAAATGCTCAAAAGGAATAGAGAATATAGCAATATAAGTAATATTTACATATCTAATGGAATACAGTTCGTATACTTCTGAAGTAGATTGTGGTGAAGTTAGGAGGTATATGGTAAGACCTAGAACAACCCTTTAAGAAAATAACTTGGAAATATAGTGAAAATCCTTCAAAGAATTAAAATGTTAAACTAGAATATATTCACTTAATGCAAAAGAAAGCAGTAGAAGTGAACAGAAGACCAAAAGACATGAACCATATAGAAAACAAAAAGTAAATTAACATACTTAAATCCAACTATATCGATGATAACATTCAATGTGAATGGATTAAAAAATTCAAATGAGGGGCTGGCCTGGTGGAACAGCAGTTAAGTTCACACATGCTGCTTCAGCGGCCCTGGGTTCTCGGGTTCAGATCCCGGGTGCAGACATGGCACCACTTGGCAAGCCATGCTGTGGTAGGTGTCCCACATATAAAGTAGAGGAAGATGGGCACGGATGATAGCTCAGGGCCAGCCTTCCTCAGCAAAAAGAGGAGGATTGGCAGCACATGTTAGCTCAGGGCAACTCTTCCTCACAAAAAAAAAATTTCAAATGAATAAATGAAAAGGATTGTCAGTCAGAATTTTCTTTTAAAGTATCAACTATATGCTCTCTATTGGAGACACACTTTAAATTCAAATAAACAAATAGTTTGAAAGTAAAAATATGTAAAACATATATATCATGCGCACAGCAACGATAATAAAGCATGAGTAACTATAATAATATTAAACAGATTTTCAAAAAAAAGTTTACTAGAGATAAAGAAACATATTACAAGGATAAAAAAGAGTAAATCCACAAGAAAGCTGTAACAATTATGTACATATGTGACCCTGAGAAGAGAGTCCACAAACACAGGAAACGGAAAATGAAAGAATTAAAGGGGGAAGTTGACAATTAAAAATAATAGTTGAGACTTCAATATCTCACATTAATGAGGAGAACAACTTAGCAAAAGACTGACAAGGAAATAGAAGATCAAAACACCACTGAAAACCATTGAGACATTACAGATATCTCTAGACTATTTCACACAACAACAATAGAATACCAATTCTCTGGTATGCACTTAACATTTTCCAGAACAGACCATATGCTAGGCCATAAAATAAGCTTCAATATATTTCAGAGAATTAGAATCCTTCAGAAATTTGCTCAAATCATCATGGAATGAAACTAGAATTCAATAATAGAAAGAATTTTGAGAAATTCACTAATAAGTGGAAATTAACACAAACTGCTAAATAACCAAGGCACCTAGAATCAAAACTTAAGAGAAGCATATTAGTGTCCAGAGAGAATTTTATAGTTTTAAATCTCATATTATACAAAGAAGAAAGATGGTGAGCATAGTTAATAACACTGTATTGTAAATTTGAAATTTACTAGGAGAGTAGATCTTAAGCATTCTCACCACACACACACACACACACACGCACACACACACACACACAACTATGTGAGGTGATGAATGTGTTAATTAACCTGATTGTGTAATCATTCCCAATGTATACATATATCAAATCATCACTTTGTACACTTTAAATATATACAATTTTGTCAATTATACTTCAATAAGGCTTGGAACAAAAGAAGAAAGAGTTCACATCAATAATCAACCTTCCATCATAAGAAACTAGAAACAGGAGAGCAAAATAATCTCAAGACAACCAGAGGAACCAAACAGTAAAGATTAGCACAGAAGTAAAAAAAAATAGAAAGTAGACAAAATCAATGAAACCAAAAGTTGGTGCTATGAAGAAATAGGAAAAAAACTGACAAATCTTTAGCTAGCCAGACCAAGAAAAAAAAGGAAAGAAAATTCAAATTATTATAATCATATGATTCCATTTATATGTACTGTCCTAAATAGAGAAATTGCAGGTAAATACTTAGAAACAAAGTTGATTGTTTTGCCTAGAACCATTGGGTAGAGGGTTGTCAGGAAATGGGAAGTGATTGCTATTGGGTGTGCGCCTTTTCGGGGAAGGTGGTGATAATGTTCTAAAATTTATTGTGGTGATGGTTGTGCAACTCTGTGACTATAATAAGATTGTGCACTTTAAATGGGTGAATTATATCTTAGAGCTGTTATATATATGTATAAATTTCAACATGTAACTATCCACCAGAGATAAGAGGTCACAGGCATAGTTATTGAATGTTGTTATTATCTCAGAAAAGACATGGCTGTTATTTACCTGAAACAGACGAAATGGATTCTATTCCAACAAGGTGAAAAAAATAAGGTATGTTATCAAGAGTAGTTAGTAATAACTACTGACTTGTAACGTTAAGAGTAATGAACACAAATTGATTGAGATCATAGAAGTAGAACTTAGAAATCCATATTAGAAATGCATCAACTATTAGAATATACTATCAATCTAATTGTTTGAGGGTGGCAATTTTCTCAATGCAATTGGAGCAGCAGTCACAAATCTCTCAGTTCTAAGAGTCCAAAATAAAAATATATGTGCCATATATTTAATGCACATTACAGCTCTTTCTACCTCATGCAATATTATAAATAAATAAATTTTCTTTCTATAAGTATGCAATCAAAATTTCAAAATATTTGAAATTCAGACTAAACTGACATCAATACAACTGAAAGACTTGAATTCTAATGCATTAGATTACTACGTAACAAAGGACTAATTGTGTTCAATTTCAAGATGAAAACATTCTGGCTTCCAACATACTTTAAATCTGTATTTATCATAGAAGACATACGAAATGATAGATAAACATGGGTGTATTAAAATTTTAACAACTATATTAACACATGAAGTGAATATCTTTTAAATATCTGAAAATAGCCAAAGAAATTAAATTAATTAAATATTCAGTTATGTTTTCAATAATATAAGCAGTCATATCAAAAGTAGCACTTGCTTATTGCACTGAAAATTGAAAAGAAACATAATCACATTACACTAATATTTTCAAACGATCACTGAGTTGCTTGTGTCATTTTAATATTAACATTTACTTTGTTTAGAAATGAAACAATTATTTGGAGAACTAAATATTATATAAAAAAATGTCTTCACATGAATTGGTTGCATGAAGATTATTACAAAGCAGGCAGTAGCTTCCCAATATGGACTAGGTCTGGATGTCCAGCAGAAATAGGATTCAAGGGAGTCGCCTCCTCTGTAATTCTGTTTCTCAGTTCCCCATGGCTTACCTCCAGCTCTGAGGAGAAGGTCAAAGCTAAACATTTTTTTTGGAATGAAATTACTGTCTTAACAGACTCTAGGCACGAGAGAAAGGAGCCTAGAGAGCATGTTCATCAATATATAGATGAGACAAGCCAAGATAGATAAAAATCTGGTCAAGATTTACCTAGGCGTTCTATCCTAGATGGCAGTACATAAGTGTAGTGGGATTTGCTGGTGTTAATGCTTCAGCATGCCTGTCTCTGACTATCCTAATCTAAAATGATTAATTTCTATGTCCTATATAGTGATTATCCTGGAATTTCTCTTTTCTGTCAAGCTGAGTCGGCCCTTTTTTCCCCTACCTTGATATTTGGCATGTGTGTGTGTATGTAACTGTCATTTCAGTGAAGCATATGTTATTTATTGAAAAAAGGTACAAAATTATAGTTGAATAAGATTTTCTTTCATAATTGGATCATCTTATTGTTTCTGATATTGCTGTTGAGAGATTTGACACTATTTTGTATTTGTTTCCATGTATGAATCATGTATGAATCCTGTCACTCTAAATTTCTACCCCAACTCAAGTTCCCAGTATATCGTTAAAATGCTCCTGTTTTCAGTGTTCTAAAATTTCACAGTGATGTGCCTTTGTATGGAGATATTTTCATCCACTGTTCTAGGCAATCTTTGGGTACTTTCAATTAAGAATTTCACATATGTGAGTGATGGGAAATTTCCTTCAGTTATTTCTTTATTTTCTCACCCCCGTAGTCTCTGTTCTTTCTTTCCGGAACTCTTATTTTTAAGATGGGTCTAGAAAATCCTGGACTTTTTCCATTTATACTAACATGTTTTTATTTAATTTCTTTTTTAAATCTTTCCATCTACTTTTTCTAGCATCCTATTCTTGTGTCATGGATATAATATCTTATCTCTCTGATTACATTAATGATAGATTTCCTTAAAATTTTGTTTTTCCTGAACAGTTTTTCATTTTTCCTAAAATTCCTGCTGTTTCCTTATTTTGTTTTCTTCTAAATTTCCATAATATAGAATTTCCTTGTAGACTTGGGATTCTTTATTAAAAGAGGATCAAAAGCATGAGTTTGTTGAATTTTAACTTCACTCTAGAGTTAAATGGGTGAATTTCTATTCTATTGTCATGCCTGGCAGGTACAGTTATAACTGCTGGCATTTTGGCAGCCAAGAAGCTTCAAAGAGGGCTGGAAATCTCAGCTTTCGCTATCTAGTATGCCTATGATAATTTAATCTCACTGTTCTTGTCACAGTACCCAAATTCGCAATTTGAATTGGTGTCCTCCGTATAAAAACCTTGGATTTTTCTCTCCAGACAGTAAAGATTTGGTTGTTCACAAAGGCAATCAGAAGCAGTTGTTCAGCGTTGTGAAGCAGAATGGGATCTTCTCAAACAGTTCACCGAACCCTCTTCAAGATTCTCTTCGCCTCTAGTTCCAGAAGTATGTGTTTCCAGTTCCTGAAAAATTTTTTTATTGAAAAGGCAGTTCTCATCCTTTTCCACTCAGAGCCTGGAATTTAATTTTTTTTTTAATCTAAGTGATTAAACACTTATTTATTTCCTTTGCAGATTCTAAAGTTTGTGGCTGTTTTCTCCTTCCCTGCTTTTGCTATCGTTGAGGTTTTGGTCTTTTAACAAAGACTTTGCTTTAGTTTTGTGGTGTTATGTGAAGGAGCACAATCAATGCATGTTTTTAGTCTGCCATCTTAACCCAGAACTCATCAAATCCTGGTTTTCTCCCTGCTAGTTTATGTTCAAATTTACCTCCTACATAAATATTGTAGTAACTCATGACTTTCCCTTTACTTGATAATGGTATCCTTTGTTAATCTGCAGATATGATTTAGTACTTGATTGTAAGTTATATTTATTGTTCTGTAGATCTTTCTAGTTGTTGCTTTGCTTATTTTATCACCTCCACCGCTGGAAGTTTCATGAATGCAGGGTATATGACCTTTCTTCTTTATTTTTTAAAACCAAATGCACATAACAGCATTTCATAAATAGTAAATTAAATCACTGGCTATTTTCATAATTTTTTATTATCTTTATGAGTAATAACAATAAAGAGAGTTAAGTTGTATGCTATCAGGTTATAAATATTAGCTCAAATCAATTAAGGCTATTTTAGTCAGTAAGTATATTAAAATGGATAGATTCTTTATTGTAATTAATGTAATTTAGAATATTATAGTTACTTGATATTTTGCGAAGATAATCTTTTTTCCATGCTGTTGAGCAGAAATACTTCTCCTAATTTCTTAAAGTTTCCTTTAACAAAGTGGCTAACTGCTTTAGTTTGATATTGTTCATTTCAACCCTCAATAACCTGTGATAACTTCAAAACAGAGTAAAAGAACTATAGATGGTGAATAAGTTTGTTCAACAACAGGTAAGTTTGCTTTGGTGAATTTAAATTATTTACACATAGAGTCATCTTTAGATTAACTTTATATACATGTATATACATATATACACACACATATATACGAGAAAGAGAATTGTTTTGCTGTTCCTCTCTTTATTTTCAATTTCCTAAGTTAGATAAGGCTGCTGACAGTCTTATGTATCTATTTGAGATATTCACATTGGCTTTGTGATTTAAATTTCTCTTCACAAAAATAAGCTTTCAAGAAATCATAATGCATATTTTCCTTTTCTTCTCCAATAGGAATTTTATTGTCTCTTGATCTTATTTTTTCTTCACATTCAGAGCTTCCTCAAACTCAAGAATATTATCAAAACCCCTATGAATACAATCTTTTATAAAAATGTGGGGCGTTCATCTGTTTCCTTTCAGCCCCTTTCCCATAATTGTATGCTCTATGTATTGAGAGGGGCTGACATCCTAAATATAACACACAGATTCCATTGCCAACTGGACTCTGGTAAGGTTCTCTTAATGGGAAGGCCTAGAAGAAGACTAGACAGCAGAGGGGGGAGAAGTCAAGCAATTCCCACTTCTATATTTCTTGGAATTACCCATCCAACACCAGAGAACAGATACGGGCTACAGCCTCATCTGAAGCTGCAGCTTCAAGACCTGCCTTCTGCCTCTTTCTTGGTCTCAGTACCAGAAAACCCTGTCCCAGCTCCACAGTGCAGCCCCTAAGGGGTGTTCCTAGCACCTGCAGCAAGGCAGCTACACTGTGCCTTCGGCAATAACTTTCACAGTGATTCTACCACCATTCTCTTCTCTGAGATTCCAGCCAAGCCTACGCCACAGCTTCTGGACAGTAGCAGGACCCATGTGGTTGGTATTTGCAAGGATGTTTCTGAACTCTTTTAATACAGACTCCTCTCTTTTGTTTTCCCAGAGCTAGAGCTGTGAGCTGCTTCTTGTTGATAGATCCCTGAGTTACTTTAACTTCCTTTCTTTGCACTTTTACCCCATTGGATACTTTGGACAACACAGGATCTCTGTGTTGAACTGCTTCTGTTTGACATACCTCGACTGCCTGTTTTGATTTGTCCTTTCTTGATTCAGGACCAGAATTGGACAAGCCACTTCCATGGCAAAAATGATTTGAAAAGCAAGATATTCATTTTGTTGAAATATAAATATTTTTAAAAATTGAGTAAAAAGAACAATAGATACTTAATGATCTAATATAATATTAGATATAATATTTTATAGATTAAAGTATATTAAAGGGGTTTCATATTTCATAGTACAAAGGTATCATAATTTAATATTATCTGAAGTGGTTCATTACTTGAGCTTTTAATGGAAAGCATAAGATAAAGGGAATTCAGTAATATCAACCAGTTAAATTCTTGTGATTTATGTGGATTTGCTTGATTTGGCAGTTTTTTAATGCTGATTATGAATCTTAGATTTTTAAACAAAATTATTATAATAAATTAGATATTAATTCAGATAACTGACTACATTTTTGATATTGGATGCTGGCAAAGACGTGGATAATAAACACGTTTATGAAGATGTTTTTTGTTAGCGTGAGAATTATTTAAAATTTTTTGAAAAGTCGTTAAAATTTAATTTACTAAGATTTTTGTATGTGCAAAACTTACACCCATATTATTTTTATGAATCTTTTAGAGTTAAAAGCACTGGTATGTTAGAATACATGTTTAAGCATATGGATATCTATTGCAATATGTTTTTTTAACTAACAATTAGAAGCAGCATAAGGTCTATCAACAACAATGCCTGTCAATGTGGTGATGACTAAAAATGTATGGTCCACTATGTAGTATCTCTAATAATGCTATTTTAATAGTTTATAGTATCTACCTCTCTCTCTCTATCATCTATCTATAATTCCAGAATGATGATGAAAAGAAGGAAGGGATATCAATAACAATTATATTTGTATAGTTCAGTACTGTTTGTTGAGACAAAATAAATTGATGCTACCATGGGAATCTGGAAAACAAAAGTTAAAGTATTTTATTTTCTTAAAAAAAGAAACAAGCAATGGAGGAGCTTAGAAGTAGCCTAATAATGTGTTTCAGTGGGAAACTGTGTTACTCAGGTTGTGAGGTGACACTCATGAAACTGATTAAATAAATTGGATCTTATTTTTCTAGAATATTTTTCCTTTGTATTCAATTAAAAATAAACCACCCTTTAGGCTTTTTCAGAGATATAAATATTTTTTCTGAGAACTGAAATGAACCTCTGTAGTCAGGAGAAAGAGACCTCTGTGCTAGTATTCTTCATGGAATCAGATCTCATTTGATGACGATCAGTGTCATGTAGGTACCACTAAACCCGATTCTCCTCGTGTGAAGAAACTGAACATTGGGTTTGCTAAGGTACTTAATGTATCAAGGAAACCTTTTATCTACACTATTTTATGAGTCACAGACTCCATCACTCTCACATAATAACAGAAAATCATTGAAACAAAAATGCTTACTATCCTGCAACAGCAATAAAAAGCACATTTACCCCGAACCAGTACATCCATTATCTTGTAACCTTAGGGGGATGGAAAGGAGAGAGAAATTGCAACTCCAAGACTCCTTAGCCTAAGTTATTGGTTCAGTATTTACCATTGGTGTAATTTCAAATGAGCAAAAAGACGAAAATGGGATTTTAACTTTGTTATTCATCATTACAGTACCATTTTCCAAAATTTCCCTTATAAGAGCAAATAAAAACATATGCAGTATGCTACATGCTGCATTCCTTGGCATGTTTTATAATCTAAACATAAAACATAAATTAAAAAAATCTTTTTCTTCAATCTAAAGAGGAAATAGAGATGTTTATTCAAAAAAATTAATATTGTTAGTATAACACAGAAAGATAATACTTACATAAGAGTGAAGGTAGTCTTTACAATCAGTTTAAATTAAGGACTTCTGACTACATTGATAAATTTTAAGTCAAGGGCCCGGCCCCGTGGCCAAGGGGTTAAGTTCTTGCTCTTCGCTTGGGTGGTCCAGGGTTTCACTGGTTCAGATCCCAGGTGCAGACTGAGCCCCGCTCATCAGGCCATGCTGAGGTGGTGTCCCACATAGCAGAACTAGAGACACTCACAACTAGAATCTACAACTATGTACTGAGGAGCTTTGGGGAAAAGAATAAAAAAAAGAAAAGAAGATTGGCAACAGTTGTTAGCTCAGGTGCCAATCTTTAAAAAAAAAAACATTTTAAGTCAAAACATCACCACAGTGTTTCCATAGACCAAGAATAGACTGAAGTCGGCATAGGTTATAGTCAAATTCTGCTTTTAATTCAGCTCCAGCTGCAGTCTGGGAACAAAAGTTTCTTTATGTTTAATATTTTGAAATGCTATCAGTCAATTGACATATAAATGTATATCTATCATTGAAAAAACATTTGTAATAATTAATGAACAAGAAAACTTTTTATTTTATGCTTAAAATATTAAGAACTTTCAAATAGCTAAGTAAGTAATAAGTAATAAATAGTAAGTAAGTAATAAATAGACTGTTACTATGACTAATAACAGTATATTTAGCTAAAGATGTCTAGGGAAAAATTACCCTTTGATAGTTTGTGTTTCCCTGAAAGCAGAGAAAGAGGCCAGGATTGAGTGCTGGTACCTTTCTGGTCACGATCCTAGGAAACAGGACTGAGGAAACAGGAATAAAGAGATAAGTGAAGGAAAACCCAATTCAAGGGACGATATTAAAGTTGCTGCTCTCTTAATGGCAGCTCACTTATGCCAGGACTTCTGCCACTCTAAATTGTGCACCTGATGAAGGGTGGCTGAAACATTTTTTCATACCTCATTTGTTGGATGTTTCCTCCACTTCACTGATGCTAATTGCCTTTTAGTTCTGATAAGCATTTCTAGCTAAGCATATTTCTGTGTTTTCAATGAATGCCCTGAGACGGAAATTAGAAAGATATGTGACACAGACATATTGTAGAACACTGTTGGTTGAATCTCAACTGTATAGAACTGCCTCCTAGGGCTGGGGTTGAAGACGGGGAGCCTCAGGTGACACCACATAGGCCCCAAAAGTTCCTACTACATTTCATTCTTTTGAGCTAAAGATATTTACAACATTTAAATAACCTTGCTTTTTTGATTAATGTTTGCACGATATGTCTTTTTCCATCCTTTTACTTTCAACCTACCTTATTCTTATATTTGAAGTGAATTTCTTGTAGATAGTGTATAGTTGGATCATATGTTTTAATCCACTATTCCAATCTCTGTCTTTCAACAGTGTGTTTAAACCGTACATGTTTAGGATAATTAATGACAGGTTATGGCTAAATCTGCCACTTTGTTTTTTATTTTGTATTCTCTCTGGTTTTCATTTCTTTGTTTTCTCTCTTCTGCATTAATGTGGGTTACTTGAACGTTTTTAAAAATTCCATTTGAACAGACCTAAACAGATTTTGCATGTATATACATTTTATATAGATTTAGTGGTTACTCCTGGTATTACATTATACATACATAACTTATCATAGTCTACTGGTGTCCACATTTTACCAGTTTTAGAGAAGTATAGTAATGTTTTTTCACTTTATGTCCTTTTGCTTCCTCCATTTATAATATAATATTCTTCAACCCATATCAGACAATGTTATAATTTTGGTTTCAACTGTCAAATATTAAGGGAGAAAACTCATCAGGAGAAAGAAAATGTATTGTATTTAGCCACATTGTTTCTTTTTACATGGCTCTTTCTTCTTTCCTAATGCTCTAAACTTCTGTGTGTGTGTGTGTTTTAAGTAATTTCTTTTAGTTTCCTAGAACTTTATTTGGCCATTATTTTGGGGTAAGTCTGTTTTGACAAATTCTCTTAGTTTGTCTTCACCTGTGATTGTGCGGTTTCTCTTCATACCCAAAGGGTGATTTTCCTGAGTGTAAAATTCTTGGTCGAGTGTCCTTTTATTTCCAGCAGTTAGAAAGCGTTGAGGCACTTCCTTTGGGTTTCCATGCTGTCTGGTGAGAAATACAGTTATTCCAATTGTTTTTTTCCCCATAGCTGAAGTTCCATTTTTCTCTCTATGGTTTTAAGATTTTTTTGTTCATCTTTAGTTTTCAGAAGTTTGATTTCAGTGTACATGGGTGTAGATTTCTTTGGGTTTATTTTATTTGTTTTTTTTTCACCTATTTTTGTCTGTAGGTTTAAGGCTTTTGTGAAAGTTAAGGGGAGGATTCAGCCATTATTTCTTCCAGTACTTTTTCAGTACCACCCTCTTTCTCCTTTCCCTTCAGGAATCCAATAACACCAATATTTGATCTTTGGTTATAGTCCAACAGGTCCCAGGGCTCTGTTCATGTTTTTTTTTTTCAGCATATTACCTCTATGTAGTTCAGATTTTATTATTTCTATTGTTCTATCTTCAAGGACACTGATTCTTTCCTCTATCCTCACCATTCTGTTGTTGAGCCCTTTTATTGTGATTTTAATTTTATTTATACTTAGTTCTAAAATGTCTACTCGTTTCTTCAAGTGGGTTTTATCCAGGCATAACATGAGGGATCCTTGTGGTGTCTGAAATGCTCTTTTACTTTAACTGTATCAATGCCAGTAACCCTGTTGTAATACTGTATTTTAGTTTTTTAAGATAAAGCTACTGGGTGAAACTGGATAAAACGTTCATGGGATCTCTCTGTATTATTTCTTACAACTGAATGTGGGTCTGTAGTGATCTCAAAATAAAAAATTTAATAAAAAGTACAATGATATAAAGAAAATAAGTATCCGCTCTATCTACTGTAAACATTTCCATCTAATCATAATATTTAAATTGAATTTTATATTTTCATAAAGCTGGTTACTATTTGTTCAAATTAATATGACTATACTAATAATCACAGCATTTTAAAAATTTATACAAAAGTAATAATTTATTAGATCTCAAAGCTTTTTGGGTCAGACGCTCCAGAAGGGCTCAGCTATGCACTTATGCCTGGGTTCTCTCATGACTTTGCAGTTAGATTACAGCTGGAACCCCAGTCACTGGAAGGCTTGGATGGGGACTAGAGGATTCACTCACATAGCTGGCATACTGGTGTCGATTGTTGGCCAGGATCTCAGTTCCTGTCTATTTGTGCCACTCATTTGGGACCTTTACATTTTTGTTTGTTTTCATTGGTACGGTGGCTGACTGTTCTCCAGAGCAAGTAATCCAAGAGTCGGAAATGATAATGCCTTTCGTGATGTAGACTAAGAGGTCGCATCACATATTATCACTTCTTTAGCATTCTATTCATTATACGGGCACAGCCCTAGGTTGCATGGGAGAAGACTACATAAGTGCATGAATATCAGAAGCCCAGAACCATTACGGCCATCTTGGACCCTAGGTAAATGAACATATGTTAATGTCATTAAAATATTAAATACTTTTATATTTAGATTACTATATGGCTTAAAGTTGAGCTGCAGTAATGAGTCTTTTTAAAATTAATATTTCAGAAATAACTGATATAGATCAGGAGGATACAGTTTGTAAAATCATACTTCTGATACCAGAAAAATCTTGGGAAATTAGATACCATGACATTTGGCTGAGTCAACAGAGTCTCCTAGGTTTCTTAACTTCATTTAGGAAATTCACTAACAGTAATGAATATGCGTAAATTCCAAATTTCAAAAACATATAATCACATTATTGACACTTAACATGTTCCACACCTTGAGTTACATTTTTGTAGGAAAAAAACATAAAACCTTTTTTTTTATTTGTTAAAATTCCTCATTATGAATAAGTACACCAAGTTGTTAGGGGCAAAATAGAATCCCCACCCTACATCTTATTAAACTCATCTAGATTTTATGATGCTGATTAGAGAGTAAGAGGATGTAATTTCCATGAAATTACCATATATTCATACATACTGTCAAATAAAAATGGCAAGTAATAGGATACATTGGAATATATGAGGAAGCCATTTTGGTGTAAACCTAATTCGGCCTGACCTTGTCTTTCCAAAAGGGCCTGACCAAGGCCGTTGAGCATGCATTGTATATCTGCTTTAGAGATTCCCTATGGCAAGAGCAAAAGGCACTTGAGATAAAGGTGCAACTTCCCTCCCCCTCCCAACATTGGCGTCTCCTTAAGGATTAAGCATCTCTCCTTAGGCTAGAAACTGATTGCTGCGCTCACCTGTGACTGCCCAGCTCAAGACAATAGACTTGCCTCCTGCTACGCCCACGAAGATAGCAGACCCACTACCTGCTGTGTCCATCAAGCGATGTGCAGACAGGGCAATCTTGTGACTATTGTGGGAGGGACATTTCAATCATATGTGAAACACCCTCTTTGAGGGTATATAACTGCCCTATGTACCCCCACTTCTTTGGAGTGCTCTGTTCCTTTGTGGAAAGACTCTCCCGGGTTATAATCCTAAGATTTAAGCTCAGAATAAACTCACCCAAATTTTCATTTATAGATTGGTTATGGATTATTTTCATCGACAATACAAATGACAAAGAAAAATAACGTATGCAATGCTAAGTTCCCCAGAAAATTGATTAAGTCAGGTTTAGTTAATTGTTTGAAAATGATGACTTTTATAGCAGGGCTTTGAACATAATAGCGGTTATACTTTTCACAACATCTGGTCCCAGATGTCTCAAAAATCCACTAAGGTACAGTTATGAATACTTCATATCTTTATACTGTGTTCCCTTGTTTATCAAAAATGTATATTTAAAAGTATGTGTGGCCAAATATTGTAATAACACCTAATTTGGAAATTTAAAAACTGGTCACAAGATAATGTTTTGGTAAAATACAAACATTGTTATTCAGTACCTAATTACATAGCAATGTGTATTCTAAGTTACAGGTGCACATAGCACATTTAAATAGTAATGGCTGTAGCAAAGCATCATAATTATATAACTGGTGTAGGGAGAAAATTTCATTCTGTTCTTCCTTCAGCAATAATCTCTGCAGAGTTTCCTCTAGGGAGGATTAGATTCTATTCTGAAAGTTTAATTTTAATTGTTAATTATCATATACAATCCTCTGTAATAATGCTAATTAGTTTCTTAGTGGCTGTACAACTATCCTCAGACCTGTCATCTTGCCATTTGACAAGAAATACCGTGATATTTTAATGTTCTATGAGTGCGACACTGCAGAAGACATAGTGAAGAGAAAGACTGTTGAATGGCAATTGGCAATTCTGAGCCAGCCAGTCTTTTCCCTTCTGTTCCATTAAAATCCTCAATACACTTTAATAAAGATTGTAATAAAAACTTTGGAAATGCCTCTGTAGAGAAGCATTTGGTACTCTATGATAATTTTGTACTACATTAAACTTGCGTTTTTTTTTTTACTGCTTGCATTTATTTTTCAAGAAGTTTACCTTAAGAGAAAAGTCTAAGCCTATATATTTTCATATTCAAATGTGAACCTAAAATATGCTCACCTATTTGTCTTTTAGAAATAGAATACATTAGGGGCCAGTCTGGTGGCATAGTGGTTAAGTTCACCCTCTCCACTTCAGTGGCCCAGGGTTTGCCAGTTCGGATCCCAGGGGCGGACCTACACACTGCTTATGCAGCCATGCTGTGGCAGGCATCCCACATATAAAGTAGAGAAAGATGGACACGGTTGTTAGCTCTGGGCCAGTCTTCCTCAGCAAAAAGAGGAGGATTGATGGCAGACGTTAGTTCAGGGCGAACCTTCCTCAAAAAAAGAAACAAAACAGAATACATTAAAAAGATTATGATAAAATATTTTGTAATTAATTATAGATTAGACCACAGGCATAGGCATTTAAGGACAAGTTACACAGTCAACTAAAATGATGTACTTTTCAGAATTTTACATATACTAGCAATTTTATGCATAGTTAATAACTATAATTCATAAACAAAGTTATGATGTTTATAATGGTCATGGTAGTAATGATGATGAATTGAATTGAATGATGATGAAGAATTGAGTGAGTGTCCACATGCCAGAATCTGCACTAAGCACTGAATTGAAATCTAATTCATGTGGTCTCTCTTGGGCCCATATTATGACCTAGACATAAGATAACCTCTTCCAACTCTTAATACTAATTTTCCATATATCTTTATGTGCATGTATTATTTTAATTAATATATATGTCTGTGTATTTATATCCATTAATTGTGATTATTATTTATTAGAAATTTTCGTATTCACTTGGTATAGTCATACGTGTAGATACATATATGTAATATCCAAACTAAAATTTAGAATTCTATGTTATTTTAAGACCAAGAGAAAAATTGAAAGACTTAAACATCAGAAAAATATTTACCTAGAAATGCTTACCCAAATTGCTAAATGGACTGGTAAATTGTAAATTTAAAGACTTTTCTTTAAATATTGAAAGAAATACATTTTATTTTTATTTCCAAATAAATCACTTGTATAATATTTGCCAAATAAATATATCTTGAATTATTTTTAACAGTAACCAAGTAAGGCTGTTTGATTTTATATTTATACCCTTTAGCTATCTTCTCTTTTTCATTCTTTTTATTAAATATGCAACTATTCTTGGTTTATGTGCATGATAAATAAAATTTGCTTATAAAATTTCTGCAACTTAATAACTTATTGGTGATTTTATTACTTGAAAACATCACAATACCAGGAATCTATTACCCAATATATTTTTGAAGTACAATTTAATTATATATGTGTATGTAATTACACATATATGTAAATAAATAATATATAAATTATAATTCTTACATATTAATTTTAAAGGAATTGCATCGTATGCAGTTGTGGAAACTGGTTAATCAACTTTTCCTCTAACCCTGTGTGTCTGATATTAAAGCTTAAAGTCCACAAGGCAGCAAGGAAAGAAAGAGAAATTGACATAAGTTGGAGGAAAACAAGAAGCTGAAATCCACCAGCAGGAGCTGGAACCGGTGAAAATGGACTAAAACCCATATCAATGTTGTGCTCCTGAATTGAGTAATGTAGGTGTCCTGTAGAAGTCAGTAGTCTGTCGTGGAACTAAATGCGTACACCTGGCCCCCAAGTTAGAGGTCAAGAATGATGTAGGAAAAGGTAGAACAGTTAGAAGCACAGCCTGGGGCAAAGAGGTGAGCCTGTGGCTAAATGGCAACATGCTTGAGTTGCAACATGGCCTGTCTTTCAATTCCACTCTCCAAATGTCCCACAAGACTTCCTTTCCATGACAACCCTACTCAGTTATAGAACCAGTAGAATCAGTCAGGAATGGAGACATCCTAGCTATGCCAAGACAATTATAGTCCATCCAGCGCTGAAGCCCTAATCTCTGTGAAGCAGGGAACTAGCTACTTCTTTTCACGTAAGCATATGAACTTAACACAATTGAGAACTATCTATTTAAATGGTAAAGTGACAGCAGTCCAGAAAATTCAGAAATATTAAAACAAATTTGGTTGGGAAGTAATATAGTCAAATTGCCTCAACTTTGCACTTGATAATTTTAGAATACTCTATTTTTGTCAAAATTCCATGAAAGATGACCCAATGTAGATAGAACATGCACCTAGGAATCTCCTAATTTATATTTTCCTATATTCCACAAATCCAAGTCACTTCCTTAAAATTACCCTTTTTGAGGTATAATTTACATTCATTAAAATTCGCTAATTCCTTCAACTTTGACAAATATATACAGTTCTGTATCCACCATAAAATTATACTGTAAAAGATTTCCGCAACCTTAGGAAGTTCTCTCATGCCCCTTGCCAGTCAATTTCCTCTTGCCATCCCCCAGCCTGGGGCAGCCATTGATCTGCTTAACATCACAATATTTCTATGATTTCTAGAATTGAATTAGTATGTAATCTGTTTTTTCTATCTTCTTTCATTTTTCGTAATGAATTTGTGATTCATTCATTCTGAAATTATTGTGTCTGTGTATTTATAGTTTTCATTACTTTTGGAAATCATTTGGCCATTTCTTCCTTTTTAATTTCTTGCCTCCTCCCCCATCACCTCAATTTACACATATAAGAGCCTGTATGATATTGTTGCGCAAGTCACTGAAGCTCCTTTCCTTTTTGTTTTCAGTCTTATATCTGTGCTCTATTTTCAAGTTCACTAACTATTTTCTTTCTGCAATGCCTAATCTGTTGTTTATTTCATCTACTATATTTTTTATTGCAGATACTTGATTCTGCATATCTAGAATTTCACTATATGTTTTTATATATTTCTCCTTATCAAGCCCATTTTTCTAACCTTTTGAATTAAGGGTACTTTGAATGTGTTTTAATACCCTTGTTTTCTATTTCCATCATTACTGTCATTTTTCTGTTTCTAATGGTTGATTTTCTTCTTGGTTATGGGTCATATTCTTCTGTTGCTTTGTGCACCTGGTAATTCTATATTGAATGCTAGGAATTATCAGTTTTACCTTGTCAGATGCTGAATTTTGTGTTCCTCTGAATAACACTGAACATTTATATAATACACACAAGTTATTTGAACGATTTTTTTTTATCATGATTTGCTTTTAGGTTTCAATGCAGTGAAGTCTTAAAGGTCTTAGCTTAAAATTTCAGCTTAAAGGTATTTTCGTCCCACTACTAAGCTTAGACACATTTGAGAACTCTGTCTAAAACCCTGCGTATTACAAGGTCTCTCTGAATTGTGAAAACACAATCTCTTAAAGACCTGTGAATTCTCTGGGAATTATTTGACTTACTGCTTCCCATTGGTTTTATCCCTGGCCCCAGATAGTTTCTTATAACCCATGCCCAGATGCATGCATCTGTCTTGGCCTCCCTGATGCCTGTCTTTGTCCCTTCTCCTCAGTGGCACTGACAGCTGTTTCCTTGCACTGTAGCCTGGAAGCTGCCTCAATGTGCCAAGACCGAGCAATCATAAAGATGGTTTCATTTGTTTTCTTTCTCCCATGGGTTACTGTCATGGGATGCCTGATGTCTAATATGTGACAACCATTAATTCACAGTTTTTCCTCCTTAAAGGAAAGAAGTTAAGGCAAGAGGTTAAGCCTTATCTCATTTGTCCCATTATAGCTGGAAGTGGAAATCAAGATAATACTAGGGATCTATTTGTTTTCCAATTGCATAGTTCAACAATTCAAATACAGTTTCTATAATTTTTATGAGTCTAGAATCCCATCGAAATAGGAAATGTGATATTTTGGGATATGATATTCTTAGTGAATCAATCTGGTTTCTAAAAATCAATACACCCTTTAAAAAAGGATTTAAATGAGAGTATTTTAAAGTTCTCTCAAATCTTGCTGAATGATAAGCATTATCTTTACCAATTCTTAATTTGAGAAACCCATATGATTTTCTGTTTTAAAAACTGGATAGCAGTTGCTTACTCCTCAATGCATCTCTACCATTTTCAGCAAATATCTAAAAGTTAATTCCATAGTGTGCCAATCTTATTTACAATCACATTCACTATCTAGTAGGGATATTTTCTATAATGGCAGAATTTCATTCATATGTAACAGTTATGCATTCAATTTAATCTTGCTACATCCTTTACAATTGAATTATTTCATAATATTACTTGTTTTACCATATCCAGGTCAATAATCATTCTTAAGAGCCAAAACAGAATCAACATAAACAATGCATAATTCCCTATTCCCACTGTTGTATGCTGATATAATATCTTTTCCCAAAGGAGATGATTTCTTTCTTTAAAGTTATTTTTCTATGAAAAAATATTAATTTAAATTTTAGATTTCAGTTGCAGAGAGTTTAATTTATATTACTTTTAAGTTCATAGCATATCATATTCACAGATTCATGAAAAACCCTTTATTTTTTTTCCATTTGATTCTGATTCCCTTTAATTTCCCTTCCACACCTCCAGCATTGCCACAGACAGTTAGTCTGACATCTTTGATAAAGGTCTTTAAATATGCATTTGTTCAAAATACTTAATTTTTTTCTTAATAGTTTTATTTTTGCACAATTGGCATTGTGCTATGAAATTTAAAGATGTTTCCATGTGTCTGCATGGAAGAATGTATTTTCCTAGATGCCAATTATTCCTCATTGATGGTCCCTACGTTGCCACCTTGCTAACACAAGTAACATGGTACAGCCCACATATGTTTGGACTAGGATTGGCTCATCAGGTGAAAGGGCATACTCATAATTAATTTAACTAAATGTTACAAAATTGCTTTCCAGAATGACTGTTCCTATTTACTAACTTTCTAAGTTTGCTGTCTTTTGAAAAAATGCTATCTTTATGAACTGTCCATGTCCAAAGCTACACTTAGATAATCTGTTTGTGATTATCTCTATTTTGAATGATGGAATTACATATGCCATCACTGACTTAATTTGCATTACAGTGATTTGGACCATATCCTTACGTTGCTGCAGGCTTTCAGAGCTCACGTTCTGTGATGTGACTACATAATATCTCCACCTGGATTTCCTGAATTATCCAGAGTGATTTCTATTTAGTTTACACATTAGATTATCATTTTTATGGTCAAGGTTTTCATTTAGTACTTCTTCAATCATATTGCTAATTGTTATGCCTTCTTTCCAATTTTTAAACCATCTTTCTGGATTTTAACATGTTATACATTCCTGTTCAGTTGGTTTCCTCCATTTTCGTTTCACTGGTGTATGTTGTTTTTATTCATTTTACCACTTTCATTTTCATGTCCTCCTTAATCGTCTTCTGAGTTTTCCCATGTAAACTCATCTTAATTTGCTTCATATTCTCCATACTTAGGCTAGTGATACCTTCCTATAGCTATAGATAGAGACAAAATCTAAGTTAGCCCCTGAAATGTTTTCCTCACTTAGCGGAGGAGAGATATAAATTTAGGATCGAATGTGAGCCCCATCATTCCAGGTAAATCCTTCCTCAGGTTGCTTCCAAATTGCTGCATCATAGACCTTGTTCTTGTTTCTACGTTCAGTGATCCCCTTAATAATTCCCTTTATCTGGGGGGAGTAAAAGAGAGCTCAGAGGTATGCAGTCCAGCCCCTCTCAAGCTCTTGACTCCTCAACATAACAGTCCAGCATCCCTTTAATAGTACCCTTCCTATTGGCTCTACTGCTTTGCTGCCTTCTTGATTTGAATGAATCTGGAAAGATTCTAGGATTATAAGATCTTTGCCAGTGGTGCATAATAATGAAATCATTTTGCTATGCATTATGCTATTTTAGAGGGTTTGGGGCAGCATGAACAGTGCTACTGGCTCAAAACTGTGAGCTGATATTTCTGAATACAACCTGGGACAGGTTTCCATCTTCAACTTCATAATCATTTTCGCATACCTCTAGCTTCAGGCTTTGAGAGTCACGACTTGAAGGACAGGAGGGGAACAATCTAGACTTTTCTTTCCCAGAATATATCTAGCAATCTGATCCCCTAGTCCTCTCCAGCCATAAGCTTCCATTTCTTCCAACAATAGTGACTCAGTTACTGTGATTCTCTGGGGTTTTCCATATTTTTCCCATTAATATTTGGATTTGAGTTTTATGAGAGTTCAAATTTTTTTCTTAAATTTCCGGGTTTTCTCAGCAATTGGAGCCATTCGTCAATTCCTATTTGCTATCTCTCTTATTCCATTAAACATTTCAATTATGAGTCGACTAAGAAATAACTCAAAACTTTTGCCTTTATTAGCTGATGTTAAGAATTAAATCACAGTCTAAAAACCTTTATCAATTACGACTGATGGACCACTACATTTCTCACAAATTTTATTCTCTTCCACTCAAACTCAGGTACTACTGGCCATTGGAGTTGTTATGCATTGACATGGCAGTCTTAAATTTTCTCAGAGACAAATTTCTCACATTTTTTTTCTCTTGACTAAATGTGTAGGACTGAACTTTTTATCCTTATTCTTAAGTTCTCTTTTATTACCCCTTCTTGAAAATTGTATTTTACTCAGCATGACATTTTTACCTCAAGTCAACTAGATTGATTGTAATGAAATACGTTTACATTCTCCAGTTTATGGAAGTTTAAAAAACTGTCCCATACCTGTTATATAGTTTACTTGGTTCAGAATTCTTTTTAGTTTCCTTCAATAACTTTGTCTTATTTTTAGTCTGTTTGGATTCCTTCTGGTTCCTAAGAATTGTTTATTCATAAAATAAATTTATGTTCCATTTAGTATTTTTTTACTTTTTATTAGATTAAAGTTATACAAGGGGAACTGACCTAGTTCATGGATTTCATGGAGCAAGGAAAATAACATGAGCATCTAGAATAATAGGTAGAATATAAGTTGACTGAAACAGCGAAAAAATGATGTTTATACCTTAGTGGGTAAAACAACTAAAATTTACAATGAATATTACATAATTTAACATTAACATGTGAAAAACAGCCCTTTTGCCTAGCAGAAGGTCCATCAGTGTATTGCAACTGTCAAAAACGTATGCAATGTTCACTTCTCAGGCAATGTATAGAATGAGGGGGATTATGGTTCAGCTTTAGTTTGTTCCTTTCTGTGCTATGTTGTCTAAGAATAATGTGTCAAAGGGGGTGAAGATCAAAAGCTTTGCCCAAGAGTGGAAAATTTGAAGAAATGAGATTTAGCACAGAGAAGGAAAAAGTCACGTGAACATAATGCTTGTTTCCAAATATATGAAACATTGTTTGGTAACAATAACTTTTACTTCCTCAGATGAAATAATTAGTCTACAATGTGTAAGGATGAATATGGAAATTACACAGATTCCTGGAAAAGAAGTAACAAAATCAGGAGTTCAGTCCTAGAAAATGGGACAGCAAAGGATGACATGTTTAGAAATCAGGCACAGAAACCTTCATTGTCGAATGAATCCATTGCCCAAATGCTGTCTCTGATTAGGAATTTTTTAAATTTTTTAAAAAGGGTGACTCTATTGGTCGGTGATGTGGCATTGTTTTCAGCAAGTAAAAGTTTGAAAGGTTTAGGTTTAATTTGTGTCATCACAAATAAAAATAATCTATGACATGCTGGTCATGATTATAGGAAAACAGACTTAAGATCAAGGTAAATGATGCTCTTTTTCTACATTAGAGCAGTCAGAAAACTACGTGGATTGCTTTAGGACTTTGTGAGTTCTTCATGCCTGGCTGGTGGAGGAGGAAAGGAGAGCTAGAGTTTCAGTACTACTTTGCTGAGTGTCTACACTGCTTTAGGAACCACGAGGGACAGGGCCTGCAGTAGGAGCTTCTGTGAATCCACTTGTTTGAAATCTAGTGCTAAGGGAAATGAGAGAAAGCTGAAAACGTGTATCTATTTTAAGGCTATTATTAAAAGCACAGTGTAGAATTTCAACATCTTCCTAGTGACAGTAATCTGATGACTCTACCACTCATAGTCACTTCTCCAAACTAGTTTGGGCTCCTGAATGACATTGTTCTTGAATTGAGCAAACTGTCATCGTCCTTCATGATCTTAAGAGCTGTAGGCAGCCTATTAAACCTGTCCTCACGAAGCCTTAAACTAATCCACTGTAGCAATTTTCATTCCGTTCCCCTTAAACCTCATATTCCATTGCCACACCAATATGTTGTTGTAATCAGAAATACACAATCTCAGAAATCTTAAACGGCAATATTCTACTTGGCAATATTTCCTTGAATATTAATCCTTTCTCATCTGAGTCTCTTAAATTCTTTTCCTCATTTATATTTGCTCCTTTAATACTTCTAGTGAACTACATCATATATAAAAATATGCATCATGTAAATGAACAATTTAAAGACTAATGAAAACTCAAGAACACAAGAAATAGTGTGTATCTCTAGTATTTTATATACATATATGTACCTTTCATATAAATAAATGTATTCTATACTTTTAATGTATACTACACATAATGTATAAATAATATACATATAATGTGTGTGTATATATACATGTATATGTGTGTATGTATTTATCTATATGTACATATACATAGTGTGTTTATGTACATATTATGTGCGTGTGTCTCCAGTATTTTGGAAACAACCATACATATACTCCTGCCTAATTACATACACTCCCTCAGTGATAATTGCTAACTTACACAGTACTCTCTGTAGTCTAAGCACTATTCTAGACTCAAAAAGAAAGAAAAAATAACAGTAGAAAATTAAGAATAGATCTACCATATGATCCAGCTATTCCACTGCTGGATATTTATCCAAAGAACTTGAAAACACAAATGCATAAAGATGGATGCACTCCTATGTTCATCGCAGCATTATTCACAATAGCCAAGACATGGAAGCAACCTAGTGCCCATCAAGGGACGAATGAATAAAAAAGATGTGGTGTATATACACAGTGGAATACTTCTCAGCCATAAGAAATGATGAAATCTGGCCATTTGTGACAACATAGATGGACCTTGAGAGTATTATGCTAAGTGAAATAAGTCAGGGGAAGAAAGTCAATTACCATATGATCCCACTCATAAGATAAAAATAATGACAAGTAAACACATAGCAACAGAGATTGGATTAGTGCTTACCAGAGAGGAAGGGGGGAGGGAGAATGGCAAGAAAGGGATAATTAGGCATTAGGGTGTGGTGATGGATTGTAATTAGTCTTTGGGTGGTGAATATGATGTAATCTATACAGAATTTGAAATATATTACGATATACAACTGAAAGTTATAATGTTATAATCCAATGTTACTGCAATTAAAAACAAAAAAGAAAAAGGAAAAAAAAATTGAAGAAATACTTTGCCTTTGTTGATTTTATATTCAAATGTGTACCTTTCAGAGCATGGGCAAGTATACAACAAATACATAAAATACATTTTTTTCTTAATTTTTTATTGAGTTAATGATAGGTTACAATCTTGTGAAATTTCAGTTGTATATTATTGTCTGTCAGTCGTGTTGTAGGTGCACCATTTCACCCTTTGTGCCCACCCCCCACCCCACCTTTCCCCTGGTAGCCACTAATCTGTTCTCTTTGTCCACAGGTTTAAAGTCCTCATATGAGTGGAGTCATACAGAGATTGTCCTTTTCTATCTGGCTTAATTCACTTAACATAATTCCCTCAAGTTCCATCCATGTTGTTGCAAATGGGACGATTTTGTTCTTTTTTTACAGCTGAGTAGTATTCCATTTTTTACTAAGTGATAATAATGCATAGAAAATAACACAAATGGTGTCATAAAGATTGCTGATTGCGAGGGACTTACAGCTTTAAATGTGTTATTCAGAGAGACTTCATTGAGAAGGTGAAGCATGCACTTGCACTCATGTTTCATCAGTCAAAGAAAAAATATGGCCACCTCTAACTTCACAATGATTTTCCCCTATGCACACAATTAGAAAAGAATGGATATTTGTGAATAATGACATTCTACATCAAGTTATTACTGCTGTTAAGACATGATAACACACCTAGCATTGCACGATGATTACAGGAACATAGAGAAAAATAAGAGCAATAATAGTACCTAAATTAGGTTGTGTATAATGGAAAGTAATCAGTTAACAAGAAGACTAGGAAGAGAAGTATTTGCAATATAAAATGCTAGGCACTGGTTGAAATGAAATTTGAACAGCTTCCATCTCTATAGGAGATAAGAATCAGGTTAGAAAGAGAGACAACACAAAATCATTTGCGGTAAACTGATTTTTGACACACCACACTTTCCTATGTGCTCTGTTTATGCTTATATTATTTAATTATCTGTTTATTAGCTTCTTTTATCTAGGAGATTATGAACTATTTTTAGGTACAGAACCTAGCATCATTCCTGAAATGTAGCAAGCAATAAATAGCAGTATTAAATTGATAGACAAACAGATGAACAAATTTACATGAGTGATATAGGTGAAACCAGGCTTTAAAAGTGTCATCTTTTTCATATTTCATTCTGAGATGATGAAACAATGAAAAGTTGTTCATTTTCTATTATGTGAGAAAAAGAGAGAAAATTCCAAAACCGTTTTTTCTTTCTTTTCTCCAGGCTTCAATTCTGGAAAAACAAAAACAACTCTACTCCTTATATATGTGTTATGTGAATTTTTATATAGATTATTCAAGAAGTAGGGTAATAATTTTTGTTTAGAATTCCTGCTTTCTTTAACCATAGTCAAACACCTTTGAGTCTTCAGGGGTTTTAAGATGAAGATATTTGCCACAATTCACCACTAAAAAGAAAAAAAAAGGGGAAAGAGAAAGAAAAGAGGATAAGTGCATAGCTTTGACTTGTGAGCAGAAATTGCTCTGACCACTCAGTGACACAGAATGCAATTGATGAAACATTAACAATAAGAAAAGCAGCTGAGAAAATTGCTAGAGTGGACAGTTACAAAATGCTTTTCTAGTCCATTAGACCACAGCATATCCAGCTAGATTTTAACAGATGTTCTCAGATTCCTACAAAATATTAAAACTCTCTTTCTTTCAATCATAGTATTTCAATTGAAGAAATAGCCTGATTTCTTGCACCTTTTTCAGCTAATACCAAAGGTTCAGTGCAGGAGCAGTGAAAGCACAAGGGAGCCCAGGGCGGCTCAGCCTCTTTGGCCCCAGGCCAGTGCCCACTAGCATGCCACTGGATTATTGAGATGCAAATGCCTGGAAGCCAGGCACTCATTGCATCTGAATAAATAGAGAAGTAAAAAAAGAACAAAAACACATGCAAAATCACTGTTTAGAAAACAAATCTTGGCATGTTCCATGGCATTTTGAGCCTCTAAATGAGAAATTTAAATTAATTCATTCTGGCAGTGCCAAGAAAAAGACTATACCAAGTCTGCCTGGAGGGTTTTGTAAGGTGGTGATGACTTGAAAAAAATTTGAAAGAATAAAAAATCTTTTCTTCTCCTTCATCCAAGTAGATTATCTTACAGACTTTTAAGAAAGTTAAAAGTGTATGGGTCAGATACAAGAACTATGCAAATGAAAATGGGAATATGTCAATTATTCAAAAAGAAACTTGATTACTATATTCTAGATAAATCATATACTCTTAATATAAAGAAACCATACAATTAACCAGGACTGATTCTACATCTCAAAAGAAAATATATAATAATTCATTATTTTTTAAGGTTTTAAGGACATGTGTTATGAGCTTTATGATCTGTGAACAAAAATGAAACCCCTTCAAATTTACAGCTCTTTATCTTCAAATTTTCACTAAATACACAAAATAACAAAACAAAATTATATTTTTAAAAAAACTTCATTGAAAAATTTGCAATGATGGAGAGTATTATGAAAAAAATGATGCTAAGTTCTAGACTTCTCTTCATTCTTTATATATGTAATCTTCCTACTTTCCTTTGTGTTATTTGTATATAGACATGTGTTGGACATTAATGCCGTTTTCCAGAGATTTCTGGGTCATCTCTTCATTTAACCATATGATAAGACTATGTTTCTCTGTCCCCTTGAAGTTAGGAATGGACCTGTGACTTGTTTTGGCCAATGGCAGTAGTTTAAGTGAAAGGAGACATTTCTGGGCAGAAGCATCAAAAACCACAGCGCTATTTATCTTGTTCCTTTCTCCTGCCACCGTGATCTTAGATGCATAGTCAAGATGAAATGAGGATTGGTCTGTGTCCTCTAGTGAGGTTAATATTGAGCAACGCACTCGTGCTGGAAAAGTAGAGTGAACACATAATAAACTTTTGCTTTACTAAGCCACTGGAATTTGGAAGCAGTTTGCTATCTCAGCATAAATGACCCGAGCTGATATAAACATAAATAGGCAGTGACAGAAGGAGATGCTGCTTTTACAAACAACTACAATGTTTGACATATTTTAATGTTCAATCCTCTGTACAGATAAAGAGGTCTCAGATTAAAGGACTAAGTGTGGTTTACAGTAAATCCTTTCTTTCAACTCAATAAAATACTTCAGGGAATAGACACTAATCATTTGTCCCACTTTGTGGGCTCAAAGTACTTGAGATTAAATCATAAAGGGAGGCATGGGGATGTGAAAGCAAAAATGTACATAAATATGAGAAGTAGATTATGAAAATTACCATAGAGTTTGATTATTGCCCCCAAGTGCTATCTGTAATCAAACAAGTAAACATAAAAGCCAATTAAGACTTAAGGAGAGTTACATTGTCCAGTCTGCATCGATCAAAATGCTAAGAATTTTTGAGATTTAAAGCTACCTTGCTGCCCCCCACAATCTACTGGTGATTGTGGAATGAATACGTTTTTCCCCTACCAAGCAGCTAAGGCCACAAGAACAATGTAAATGAAGGATCTCCCAGAAAGTGGAATCAAGGATCTGGAGAATAACAGACAAGTAGGCTTCGTTTAGAAGCAAAACTAAGGTCTCATCAAGTGTCCCCTTTCCCTCATAAAAACACAAAGCATCAACCAAGGATTCTGGACACTGAACTCATTCAATCTCATAGCTGAATAGGAATTTTGTCTCATTTGGGAACCTTGGAGATAAGTGTAGTTATATGGAAAGCAGATTAAACCAAATAGTTACTACCCAGAAAGGAAGACTGTGATAGTCATTCAAGCTATGCTAATAGTCTGTTCTTTCTGGATACACGATGGGAGCATGTTTTCCCAGCCTCTTTAAGAGAGGCCTGTACATGGGACTTCTTTTAGTCAGTGAAATGCGAGAAGATGTGATATGTCTCATGTCTGGACAGAAGCTCTGAGAGTTGCTCTGAGCTCCCTTGCTCCAGCTGTGGTGTCATTGGAGCACATATTGAGGGAGAGCGTCCATCAGTCTAGATCTTGGATTGACTGCAATGAACAGAGGCCCCTGCCAATCTGCAAACAACAGTAGTATGAGTAAAAATTATGCCCTCCTTAGTTGTGTTACATTACTGTGACTTTGGATTGCTTTATTTTCTCCTAGCAAACCTAGAGATCTGTCCTATAATATGTGATACAGAACAAATATTCTTTAGCTTTCTACATAAGGAAAAAAATAATGGTAAAGGTAAAGAATTATGTTCTGTGTAAACAGTTACTATATATATGGGCTAAGGACCAAAGAAAAAGCACAAACTATAATGGCACTTTAAGTTGAGCTTTTAGTTCAACTCATTAATTCACGCAACAAAATTGCATTAACCAGGCTACTTTCTCTCGGATTTTACTGTACATCGGGACAAAAGGAATGTGCAACATTGTTAACAAATAATAGAAATATATCATTTCCATTATTAAAAGTATGCAAAGTATGCGTACTTATAAAATTATGCAAAGTGCCATTGTGAGGAGGGGCTTTGCTTTCGTTTCTAACAATATAAGAAAGTAGCTGATTGGAAATTCCTCTTGCTAGAGAACACCTAAAATCTGGGGATGAAATAGCCAAGTACAGTCTTAAGCATTTAGGTTACCTTGCAAGAAAATAGGAGGAATCCTCAAAATGAAACAAAAGTGCAAGATTCAAAAGCGTAATTTCATGATGTGGCACCTGGGGGAATTTGCCTGTCTTACTAACAAAGAAGCTTGGGTTGAATGTCCGTGATGTGGTGTGCTAGGGCGAGGGGGATGCAGGGCAGCAGACAAAGCCATGGCACAATCCATGATACAGAATTTTATAACTGAAGGTGGAAATAAGAAATAATGATAAGAAATATACCCCTCAATTAAAGGGTAGTCTAGGGAAAGGAAACTTGCCTGTCTGTCCTGATTCCATATGGGAAAACGAAGCTCACCTGAGAAGCCAAGGCCGTGAGTGGGCATGTCCATTGAGAATCCTGTAACTAAGCAATTAACATACTAAGGGCTTGCATACTAGTGATGCAGTTGATATACCTGACAGAAGCTGTCACACAAATGCTCTTCAGTAAAATGTTAACCAAATCATGATACAAAAATTCATCTGAGCAAAAGTCAGTGTGATAAATAAATTTATATGTAAAAATAAATAAAAAAAAGAGACACAAAATAAACAGATTTACACATCCAAGGAATATTTACCTTTTTTTAAGATTTAAATTGATAAAAGAATAAAATGAAAACAATGGAAAGAGCCTCTGTAAAAAAATAACTTGTGAATTTGAGAAAGAACCAAATTGAAATTAAACATTCAATGATGAACTAAATAGCAAATCAGGTATAATTCAATAGAGAATTGATCAAATAGTACAGAAACATCAGAGAAACAGTAAAGAATGGACCACATAAAGAAAGCTTGTGAGACAAGTAAGATGTAATAGAAACTCCACCAAGAGAATGAGTGAAACTGAGTATTTAAATTGATAATGCTAAGTGTATTCCAGATAAAATGAAAATATGTATCTTCAGATTCAGGAAGGACAGTGAGTCTTGAGCATGATAAATAAAAATAAATCAGCACTTAGACATCATAATTAAATTACAGAAGCACGAACAGAATAAAAGATCAAAAAGGTATGTAAATTTAAAAAAACGTATTACTTCCTAAGAATGGAAATTTCCTGGCAACTTTTTTTGAACAGCAAAAAGAATAAGAAGCTAGAATACAATGAAAAATCACTTCAAATTTCTGGAAGAAAATTACTGGTATCTCACGTTTCAGTATCAAGATCAACTCAGTGAGGAGGAAATGTGAAATAACCACGTTAATACCAAAATAAAGAGGAAGTTCGGCGCTTGGAGACCCTCATTTTAACAACTAGCAAAAGGTGTGCATGCAAGAAAAGAAAAGACAGTATATATAGCTACTAAGCAGCAAATGCTTCCTTCAAAAGTAACAGTTGAGGGACATATGAATAAAAGATCAGGTTAGCCAAGTGGAAAGAAAATGAGGAATAGAGTAGGCATAAAAATAACTGTACTTCAGATATATGAAAGGTCATCCTGAGGTCCAGGAATGGAATCACAGGACAGACCCAGAGGATATATGTAGATTCATCATCAAAAGATATGTAACAGACATATTACAATGTCTCACACGCTATTCCGAGAAGGTGTGCTGTTATCAACCAGGCAATGGAGAAGTTGGGAAAGGTCTTAAGTAAATTGCTGACATTCAGGTTGTGTTTCCAAAATACAGATGTTGTAGCAGTTTTGTGGAAAGATTATAAGGGGATGCAAATACAGATGTAAAGGAAACATTGAAACATGTAAAGTCCTAAACAATAATGGAAGTGTGAATGAAAATTTTATAAATTGGGAAAGCAAAATTTTGTGAATGAATGTGTAAAAAAAGGAGAGAGGGAAAGATTTATAACGCTTTTTTTCTGCAGCCTGAGTGTCTGGGAGGATATTGTTCAAATTTATTGTGGTAGGAATTAGCCAAAGGGAAAAAATGTGAGATGACAATTAAGAATGGGGTAAATGCTGAACTCTTTTAAGGGGTGGGTATAGAGGAATGACATAATCTTTTAGTTTTCAGGAAAAAAGATTGACAAATACAAGTTAATATACCATCTAGGATAAAGGGCTAATTGTTTTGTGCAAAAAGTGCAGTGAGAACAAGAGGGAGACAGTGAGTCTGAACAGATGATTTGACAAAACGATACCTTATTAGGTTTGTGTTCTCGTTACAAGCATTGACAGCTCAAAGTTTCCTGTTCTGCCATACATACAATCTTGGGAAATTCTAAGCATAGTAATAATATTTTCATGTTTTTATTATTGAGCTTAACATTTTAATTATGGCAAGATATTAGGTAGAATAATATTTCATACTTGAAGGAAATGATAATTTAAAAGCTATTTTCTTCTGTACAGATGACCTATGAGAAAAATAGCTCTTTAAAAAACAATACTTTAGTTAGGATTATTTCAAAGAATTCAAACACAGAAACCACCAGGAGAGAACAACTTAGTGTTTTGATGACTGTGTATACACCTTGCTTATTACTTCTTTGCAAAGTTCAAAGGTACCAATTCCATGTCCTAGGCAGTGACAGCAGAAATCACACGTACTAAATCCATCATCTGCCTAAGATGCAACCTCTATCTTACATATATTGAAGGATTCTCAAGTGTTTACAAATATCTTGTAACAGAGGTCTCCAGACATGCGGGATTTAATTTGGCAGGGCTCACTCTTACTGAGGTGTACTGACTGCTGAGCAGAAGATGTTTCCTGTGGGCCATATCCAAATGAAAAAGCTGAGTGGCATCGGTCTGCAGGGAAACTGACATATATGGGCTGTATAAGTATCATCTCCAAGAGAAGATGCTATTGCTCCTTCCCTAGTCTGTTTTCCATCTTCCAGCTTTGGTAATGTTGTTGGATAGCAACTCAGGGTTCCTTCTTCTCTTAGAATTGAGGTTGGCCAAAAGGGAGCTACCTTAATCAGACTTCTCCTAATGCCTGACTGGCATGGGGACACCGAAGATCAGTCTCTTGCCTCAAGGTGAGAAAATTGTTCCAATTTGTGCTCCAGCACTTGTCTCTGTTTATAGAGCTGAGAATATATTCTTGCTTACCTTTCTTCTTCTATCCTTTCCTGCTTCCTCAATTCTCCTCCTGAAAGCATTCCCCAAATAACACTTGAACAAGAATCATCACCTCAGGATCTGCTCCTAGAGAGTAACTGACCTAACTGAGCTATTTTTTTTTCTCCAAAGTGAGTGGTCCCATTCAACATTGTTGCATTTAATTAAAAGTCCTTCCAGCCAAACAGGCCAGAACCTTCTGGGTTAAAGCTCCTGAGTTTTTCACTCCTCTCCTGGCATAGGAAGTTAGATTTCTCCAAGTTGCTGTCATTTCCTTTAGGGAAGTCAGAGTAGACGTTTGTGCACAGTGCTTCAGTGCGACGGCAGTGGCAGAGTCTCCCTGAGAGAGAGCAAATATGTCAGGGTGGCAACATCATCCAGGTGCCACCTAAACTAACTCCAAATTTAGATATATGATTATTCATCTGAAGCTAAGGAAGTTTTTGGTATAGCCAGTGCAAAGGAGGATTATGTGCTGATCATCACATTTTTTTGTTGAAAGAAAATTCTCTTGAGTTAATTTTATGATAGAAATAGAACCCATTACAGATTAGAAATCGAAGTGTTAAGTCAATAGTGTATAAAATTATTTGACAATATCCAACACTTGTCCACGACAAAAGCTCTCAGTTTTTATCAACTTGGTAAATAATATCTACAAAAAACCTATAGCTCACATCAAACTTAATGGTGATAAACTCAAAGCTTTTCCACTAAAATCAGGAAGAAGGCAAGGGAGGCCCCTCTCACCACTGCTTTTCAACATCGTACTAGACGTCCTGGTTAATGCAGTAAGAAAAAAATGGAAGAATTGGGAAGGAGGAAATATAACTGTATTTCTTCTCTGATAACACCGCAGAAAACACAAAATAATTTACAAAATGTGGAAAATGGAAAATAATTTACAAAAAACCTCCTGGATCTAATTGATTACAACAGTTTCAGGAACAAAGTTACTGTAAAAAGTCAGTCTTCTCCTGTATATCAACAGTAAACAAGTGGAATTTGAAATTAAAAACACAATACCATTACATTAGCATCCCCCAAAATGGAGAATTTAGGTATAAATCTAACAAAATATGGATGAGACCAAAATGATGAAAACTACAAAACTTTAATGAAGGAAATCAAGGAAAAACTATTCAAATTGAGGGATAATCCACAATCGTGTATAGAAATACTCAATATTGTCAATATATCAGTTCTTCCCAACTTGATTTATAGATTCAATGCAATCTCAATCAAAATCATAACAAGTTATTTTGAGGATATAAAAAAACTGACTCTAAAGTTTATATGAAGAGGCAAAAGACACAAAGTAGCCTACAAAATGTTGAAGAAGAACAAAGTTGAAGGACTGACACTGCCTGACTTCAAGACTTACTAAAAAGTACAGTAATCAAGACCGTGAGGTATTGAGTGAAAATAGATCAATGGCACATAATAGAGAGCCTAGAAATAGACTCACATAAATATAGTCAACTGATCATTGACAAAGGAACAAAGGCAATGCAATGGAGCAAAGACAGTTTTTTCAAAAAATGTCATTGGAACAACTGGAAATTAACATGCAAAAAAATGAAATTAGACACAGACCTCAAACCTTTCACAAAAATTAACTTCAAATGGATCATAGGCTTAAATGAAAAACTCAAAACTATAAAACTCCTGGAAGATAACATAGGAGAAAACCTAGGTGGCCCTGGGTATGGTGACGACTTTCTAGATACAACATTAAAGGCATGATCCATGAAAGAAAAAAAATTCATAAGCTGGACGTTTTTAAAATTAAAACCTCTGCTCCGCAAAAGATAATAACAAGAGAATGAGAAGACAAGCCACAGAGTGGGAGAATACATTTACAAGAGACATACCTGATAAAGGACTGTTACTCAAAATACACAAAGATCTCTTAAAACTCAAAAGAATGAAAACAATCTGATCAAGAAATGGGCCAAAGACCTTAAAGGATACCTCACCAAAGAAGATATCCAGATGGCAAATATGCATCTGAAAATATGCTCCACAGGATAAATTATCAGAGAAATACAAATTAAAAAAAACATGAGATACCACCTATTAGAAAGGCCAAAATTTGGAAATACACCACCAAATGCTGACAAGGATTTGGAGAAACAGGAACTCTCAGTCTTTGCTAGTGGAAATACAAAATGGTACAGCTGCTTTGGAAGACATTTTGGTGGTTTCTTAAAAAACTAGACATACTCTTACCATACAACCTATCAATTGAACTTTTTGGTATTTACCCAAAGGAGTTAAAAAAATTTTCACATGGAAATCTGCACGTGGATATTTATAGCAGCTTTATCCATAATTACTGAAACTTGACAGCAACCAAGATGCTTTCCAGTAGGTGAGTGGATAAACACACTGTAGCATATCCAGACAATGGGATATTATTCAGAACTAAAAGAAATGAGCTATTAAGCCATGAAATGACATGAAGGAAACTTAAATGTATATTAAGAAATCAGAGAAGCCAATCTGAAAAGGTTATATAGTGTGATTCCAACTGTGTGACATTCTGGAAAAGACAAAATTATGGAGATAGCAAAAAGATCAGTGATTGCCAGGGATTGGGTGGGGATGAGTGGTGAATAGCTGGAGCACACAGGATTTTTAAAGCAGTGAAGATATTCCGTATGATACTATAATGAAGGATATATGTCATTATATATATGTCCATATTTATAGAATGAACAAAATGAAGAGTGGATTTTGGGTGATGATATGTCAATGTAAGTTCATTGATTGTGAAAAATGTTCTACTTTGGTGGAAGATGTTGATAATGGTGGGGGTGCTATGCATGTGTTGGGGTAGGGGGTATATATGAAATCTGTATACCTTCCTCTCAGTTTTGCTGTGAACATAAAACTGCTCTAAAAAATAAAGTCTACTTAAACAAATAAGTAGGGAGAGAATACATACAAAGAAGAGACTCAATCTTCTTGGATTATTGTAGAGCTCAGATTTTGGGGAGGTATAAAGGAAAAAATAGGGCTGGCCCGGTGGCACAGTGGTTAAGTTTGCACGTTCTGCTTCTTGGCGGCCTGGGATTCGCTGGTTCAGGTCCCGGGTGCGGGCATGGCACCGTTTGGCACACCATGCTGTGGTAGGCATCCCACATATAAATTAGAGGAAGAAGGGCATGATGTTAGCTCAGGACCAGTCTTCCTCAGCAAAAAGAGGAAGCCTGGCAGTAGTAGCTCAGGGCTAATCTTCCGGAAAAAAAAAAAAAGGAAAAATATATACAGACATACGTGTGTGTGTGTGTGTGTGTGTGTGTATATATATATATATATATATATATACATACATATATATACATACATATATGCACACGCAAAGATTTTAAAAATGACTAATTTAGAAGATCACATCTGAGAGAAAGTGGTTATCACAGAAATCCAATCTATGTCAAGTGTGCCTAATAAACTGAATGAATTGTAGAATGAGAATTATCATTATATTGGTATAGTGGAGATCACTGGGCTTCTTCCCATTGTGCAGTAAGGATAAGTGTGTGACTGGTCTGGATTCAAGAGAATTCAACAGGAGAGAAAGGAGAACAATGTGAATAGCACTCTGATGATTTGCTGCTAAACAGAAGCATGGAAAAAAGTGGTAACTAGAGGAAGATATTGGGTTAAGGGTGGTGTTTGTTCATTTCTTTTGTGGTGAAATATATTACAGTGTTTCCTAATGTTGATAGAAATTACTATTCAGGAAGAAAAGGGAAACTTACAAATGGAAATTCTTTGTATAGGTGCACCAGGGGAATTCAATGCACACATGGAGAGTTTGACGTTGGATGGAAACATTTCTGACTCATCCATTGTAATAGGGGTTTTAAAAAGAAAAAAGAAGATTCATAAATTTGGCACTGGGTACATACGGGAGATCTTTTGTGATCACCTGCATTAGCTCAGTGATGTAAGGAGCAACATTGTCAACTGACCAAGGCCTGGGAAGAAGGCTTGGAGAATTAGTTGTGTAGAAAAGTAGGAAAAATGAATTGATATGAGAAGTATAGGAGAGCCCACTTGAGGCTTCATCGATTAATGAAAGGTGAGAATGTGTGCACACACTTGCTTGTGTATGTGTGTGCATCTTCAGCTATATTTACATGGTGCCTTGCAGGGAGAATATCAATTAATTAATTAATTAATTTACGTATTCACTTTTAAGATTGACACCCGAGCTAACATCTGTTGCAAACTACTGTTTTTCTTTTCTTCCCCTTCTCCCCCAAATCCCCCAGTACATAGTTGTATATTCTAGTTGTGGGTCCTTCTGGTTGTGCTATGTGGGACACTGCCTCAGCATGGCTTGATGAGCAGTGCTAGATCCATGCCCAGGATCCCAACGGCTGAAACTCTGGGCCACCAAAGTGGAGCACACGAACTTAACCACTCAGCCATGGGGCCGGCTCAACAGGCAGAATACTTAGTTCAAACTGGTTATAATCCACACACCCACAATCTCAGGAGTTTACTCAAGGGAGAGAGACCAAATTTGAGGCTCTGTGGAAGGGGATAATTATAAATGTGGGCAACTAGTTTACAACATGTATTCAGAGAAGTGAGAATCTAAAGAGTTGATAAAAAGTGAAAAGATCAGTAGCTTGTAGGTCATGAAAAAGCCTATAGATATTTTAGAAGCAAGATATTTGCGTGATTGAGCTATAAAGACAAGAAGGTGGTAGTTAGGCAGGGGAACATTGAAATTGAAATTCGGGAAATGGTTCAATTACTGTTGATTAAAAATCTAGGTGTGGCAATTAGAATGTCTGAGGTGGGGTGAAAGACAAATTCATTAGCAGGAAGAAAATGAAGACACTATGGTGAACAATGACATATTTATATTGAATGATCATGAATGATGAAATATATAACTGGCAAAATACAATGAAGCACGCTAAAATCTTCACTGAATGAGAGAAATCACAGAAGGAAGTAAATGACAGCAAACACTGAGGAATCTAATTATATAAACTGACAGCATATGGATCAAAGTGCTGATCTTTCTGAAAGCCTAGACGTTAAGGAATTTGGCGGAGGCTGAGTTGTGTGGCGACTGAGATAAACTAGAAGATAGGGCATGCTGAGTCTGGCTCTCATCCTAAATTAGGGAGTGAGTCACATAAGTGTAGGTAGCTGTGCTAATTATAGTCTCTAATGGCACTGGACTCTTAGGCACAACATTTATGAGTGGAAGTTAAGTGGAAGTCTCATCAGGAACATAAGGAGCTCTCTAGGTCTTACTTTAACCCTGCTATCTTACTATGTGTGATAAGGCAAGAAACAGAGAGCCTTTTAGTTAATGCCAAACTTGGATGAAAGCAATTTTGAGGCTGAGGAACGACTCATGCCGTCATGACAATTCTTTTCTTTCTTTCTTTTTGTTGTTTGGTTAATAAGATTGGCCTTGAGCTAACATTCATTGCCAATCTGCTTCTTCTTGTTTGAAGAAGATTGCCCCTGATCTAACATCTGTGCCCATCTTCCTCTATTTTGTATGTGGGATGCTGCCACAGCATGGCTTGATGAGTGGTGTGTAGGTCCATGACAGGGATCCAAACCTGTGCACCCTGGATCTGAATCTGTGAGCCCTGGGCAGCCAAAATGGAGTGCACGAACTTAACCACTGTGCCACTGGGCCATCCCCAGTCCTGACAATTCTTATTTTTTGGGGGCGGGAGGGTAAGATTAGCCCTGAGCTAATATCTGCCACAAATCCTCATCTTTTTGCTAAGGAAGACTGTCCCTGAGCTAACATCTGTGCCCATCTTCTTCTATTTTATATGTGGGACTCCTGCCACAGCAGGACTTGATAAGTGGTGCCATGTCGCCACCCAGGATCAGGATTGGTGAACCCCAGGCTGCAGAAGTGGAATGCGTGAACTTAACTGCCGCACCACTGGGTTGGTCCCAGTCCTGATCATTCTTTAACAGAGCAAAGCTTATGAATAAATCTCCTTTCATAAGCTAGTACCGTATATGACAGGGTATTATTTTTAATAATATTTTTGAATACTATAATAACTTTGTATACTTACCAATTTATTATTTCAAGCATGGACTAACGTTATAAACATATCCTCAGTGGGGGGAAACCAAATAGCTGAAAATGCAAATAGAAAACAAAAAAATCTCAAAATTACTGAACACTCATAAATGAAGAACTGAGATTCTCAAATATCTTTTATGGTCTAGGAAAGCATTTCTTGCAGTAACTTTTACTTTTTACTCTTCTCAAACACCTGGACAATTTTTAAAGCAAGCAAATGTTGCTTTTATTTCTCTTTTTGCAGAGATCCAAAATTATTGTGGCGATTATTATTGCCTTAGTGTAAATAAGTCAAAAAAAGTGTTTTGTTTATCAAAGTTCCATCTTTTCAAAAAGTGGTTGAAAAATTTCAATATTCGTCAAAGAGAAATATGCACAGAAGGATATCAAAAGGAAAAGTAATAGAAGTTTGACCAAATTCACAATCTATCTGAAAGTCATTCAAATGCCTTGCCATAAAAATAATTGTTGGAAATACAAGAGACTACTCTTGCTGGAATAAAACATTTACTACTTTGACCATGCTAGGAGCATGACAGTTTCATTTATTTTCAGATATTATAGCTCTTCCATTCCCAGTTTCTTTTGGAAACAGAAGAGTAGGGATGCAGAAAAAGTTAACAAAGCGTAAAATATAAGATAAAATAAACTTCAAAGATATATGAGTCACAATGAAGTTTCAATGTATGTGAAATATACTTTATAAATATATTTATAAAATATAGGGCTAATTAAGTTGTTTGAACAAAATCAATTCAGTGACTGACCTCGTATTTTAAAAAGTCCATGCACTAGGAAGTTCAGGGATTCAAGAAACCATTAAAACACATGTATAGACACACACACACAGACACAGACACACACACACACTTCTTGCATAGGATTTTGTATTGTGAACACTTAGTTCCCCAGCTTTTGGAAAGTTGTTTGATAGGTTTCATTAGTACAAAACATCCTACATTATAACTTGGAGACTTCCGTCCTGTTTCTTGCTCTGGTAGGTACAAATCTGTCACCTTGGACAGATCATTACTCTCTGAATATCATTTTCGGTAGCAGAGATAATAACTATGCCTATCTCACACACATGTTGTGATAATTTATAAAAGACCTTGGGAATGGCCTAGAGTATAAAAATATAAGATTTTAATAATTATTAAAGGCAATAGAAGTTCCAAAAATAGGCTCTCACCTTCTCCTGGATTACCTGGATTCCTCTAGAAAGCTTTATTAAATGTCCACAAGAGTTAGGTATTTAAGTTTTATATAAGCCTTGTGGCAACCACAAAACCATAACTTATAATAGACACACACAGAGTGTACACAGAGTTGTTCTGAGTTCCTGTCCTGACTTAAAGGAAAATTTTCACAACATCCAGAGCCCTTGATATTCTGTAAATGGAGAAGGAAAACATCCTCAAATTCCTTGCAGCAGGAACTCACATTGGTGGCAGCACCCTTGACTTCCAAATGGAACAGTACACCTACAGAAGGAAAAGTGGTGGCACCTACATCATAAATCTGAAGAGAACCTGGGAGAAGTTTCGGCTGGCAGCTCTTTCCATTGTTGCCATTGAGAACGTGGCTGATGTCGGTGTCACATCCACCAGGAATGCAGGCCTGGGAGCTGTGGCGCAGTTCGCTGCTGCCACTGGAGCCACTCCTGTCTGGCCTCTTCATCCCTGGAACCTTCACTAACCAGATCCAGGCACTCTGGCTGCTTACTGATCCAGGGCTTGGCCCCAGCCTCTCCCAGAGGCTCTCATGTTAACCTGCCTCCCACTGCTCTGTAACACAGACTCCCCTCTGCGCCAGCTATGTGAAGGCTGCCATCCCAAAGCAAGGAGCTCACTGGGCGAGTCTGCGGTCAGTGTCACCCAGGAAGTTCTGTGCATGTGCGGCACCATCTCCCATGAGCACCCTCAGGAGGTCATCCCTGATCTCCACTTCTAGAGAGATCCTGAAGAGATTGAAAGGGAAGAGCAGGCTGCTGCTTAAAAGCCTGTGACAAAGGAGAAATTTCAGGGCAACTGGACTGCTCCAGCTCCCCAGTTCCCTGCTCCTCACCCAGGGGCACAGACTGGTCTGCAGGTGCAGGGGCCCTCCCTGCCTGCCCAGCAGTCCCCACTGACGTCCGCAGCACTCAGCCCCCACCGCTCAGGCCACTGAATGGGTAGGGACAACCATGGAGTGGTCTTTAGCAGTTCTTTCACAGACTCTTGAAGGGAAAATGGAATAAGATTGACAGAAAATAAGCAGTTTCTAAAAAAATAAAAAGGAACCACTCTTTTGTTTGCTATCATGCTGTGGGACTCATCAATACAAGCCCCGTTGTCTTTCACGGCTTGGTGTTTTGGGGACCTGTCCCTCAGACGGGAGTCTCAAAAGTTGGGGCACTCGATGTACAGTCCAAACTCTTTGCTCTTCAGGAAGAAGTCGGGGCTTGAGGGTCTCTCCTGATGGTATGGTGCTGTGCCGGGGGTGGCGTTTATGATGAGAGTGTGTCTCAGCCTTTCCCACCCACTTTGATGTGGGTATTTTCTCGTTTCCACTTAAGAGAAAATCCGAGCATGCATCAAATTCTTTATTGTACTGAAAAGGGGAACACAAAGCAAACTCCTTGAGAAATTAAGTAAACTTCCAAGATATGCTAAAAAGGGCAAAATCTTTACAAAGGAAAAAAAGTGAAAACTGGGATGGCCTTCTGGACATCAAAACAAAATACACACACATTGAGTTTAGAGCTACGAAAACTTGTGTTTAAATATCTAGTTTAACATTAAATAGCTGTGTACTTAGCTTTATTTTATGAACTTTTGTTCATAAAATAGGGAATTGAAAAAGTAGCAGCTAAATCAAAGAATTATTGTTCTAATTTATATTACATTTTCTTAATTTTTTATATTATTCAAGCAACCATTGTACTTTAGGATAATTTATTTGTAAAACTCTATCGTTGAAGAAATCTTGACTGAGATAAACATGCTACCTGACCTAATCTTATTGATTTTTAGAGGCTGTTGAATTGTAAGATTTTCTTTCATAAAGTTGTTTACCAGTATTTCATTTAACTGCAAGTTTTGGTACTTATTGTCCATTTAGTATATGAATAGACTGGATTGTTTCATAATGTATATCATTCATCTTCAAACAATTATATTGATATCACGCTAAGTATCATCTTCATTTCACAGGCAAGAAAACTATGGCTCTGAAAGTTTAAGCTTAATTTCCTGATTTGCATAGTCAAAATGTCACCGAGGCAAAATTCAAAGAACGTTGGACTGTACTCCAAAAGAGAACACGCAACTCCTCACAGATTGCTGCCTAAGCGCATAGTAGGCTTGGTAAGAAAAAAAAGAGCCATCATGTCACCTTCATTTATGTAAGTATATGATTCAACTATTTCAGATTTTTAAAAATTTGAATAAGAAAGTAGGTTTTTTTCTTGTAAATCATTTCAAAAACCTTTATTGTTCACAGTGCCTGAGTTTAAATTTGATGTGGACTCTTGGCTTTTGTTAACCGAAATATTTTCCATTAGCATTCTAATTACATCAACCACACATACTGGATCTCTTATTTTGTACTTATTATTTCCAGATAGACTTCATTGAAAATTAGGATCTAACTTACATTATTTCAAAGGAGTTCCAGAACATGACATTTAGTATTTTAGAAATCAAAGTTGCATTCTTTTTTATTCTGTAACCATATTGGATATATGTATGCCTCTTGTCTTTCAAGCCTGAAATTAATTTCCTGAAATGTGCATTTTAACTATATGATAAGCATTGAGTCCCAACAAGAGTTTGCTTCAGTGAAGAATAACTAAGCCATGGGCATTGCTTTCAATCTTTAATGGAATGCAGATTACCCATTAAAAAGCAAAGCCTTCATTTCATAAATTGAATAGAAAAATGATTGGAAATAATTATAACTGGTTGAAAGTAGGTCACTTGGACAAGTCAAAGCTAAGTATCTCTCCAAGGGCCTGTAGTGTTTTTATTTAATTTTGAATAGAAAATATTTTCATTTATTTTAAACATCTAATGTTTTGTGCTTTTTCCCTTAAAACTAGGATTGATTGCTGTTTCAGCATTGTTTTCTTTTATTTAAAAAATAAATTCTGAAATTTCATTAATATTAGATTAAAAAACATATCTTCAATATCATTGAAACTAAACTCTTGCAGAAAACATTTATCCTTCTACTTTGCTAGCAACTTAACCTTATAGGAATAATTAAACGAATTCCTAAAGGAATAATTACAGGTAAAATAAAATATTTTACTTTCTCATTCTTAATTTCATCTAACAGATAAGATCTTGTTCAAAATAAGAAGACAAACAATGTCTCAGATGATTATAGCATGTAGATAAATGAAATAAATAATAGCAATGTTATAAGGGACAGGTGGGAGAAACGGAATTTTCTGTCATAAGATGCGTGCACTATACATGAAGTGGTATAGTACCTTTTGAAAGGAGAATTACATTAGTTGTAAATTATATTACAAACTCCAGGGCAACCACTAAAAAAAGAAGAAAAAGTATAATTAATATGTTAAGAGAGGATAGAAAACAGAATCATAAAAAGTGATCAATTAATATCACAGAAGGCAGAAAAGGAGTGGAAGACAAAGAACAAGGACAATGAATAGAAAATAGTTACCAATATGGTAGATACTAATCCAACTATATCAGTAATCACCTTAACCCTGAATGGTTTATAGATAGAGACTGCCAGAGTGGATTAAAAAAATAATATCTCACAATATGTTGTCTACAAGAAACCCTTTTATTTAAGACATAGATTAAAAGTAAAAGGATGGAAAAAGATGTTTCACTCCAGCAGCAATGGAAAGAAAGCTGGGGTAATGTTAATAGCCTTATTGATTGCCGGGCTGTCCTAACAAATTATCACAGACTAGCTGGTTTACACAGAAATTTATTTTCTCACAATTCTGGATGCTGGAAGTTTGAGATCAAGGTGTTGGCAGGGTCAGCATCTTCTAAAGCCTCTTGCCTTGGTGAAGGGTTAACCATTGTAGGGGAGGAAGACATTTCCTCTACCCTCTCTGGGTTCGTCTGGCCAGAGAATGAATTAAATTCACATGAGACAGAATAACAGGAGAAAATTAAACAAAGCTTTATAACATGAATACATGGGAGAGGCTCAGGCAAGCTGAGCAACTTGCCAAAATGGCTGAAGCCACCACCTTAAATATCATAACCAGCTAAAGACAAAAAAGGATGCTGGGGGTGGAGGGGGAGTCAATCATGGGAGATTAACACACAAGTACAGTAAACAAATGCAGATTTAAGTCCTTGCCTTTGGCATTGATTAAGAGTTTCTAGAGATAAAGTCATACCCTTCTTCCTGGTACAGAGAGGGAGACACCTTTACAGATGGAGATTTCCCTTATAAATGTAAATGTCTCCTAACAAAGGGCAAGCAAGTTCCACTCCTCAGAGCCTCCTTCCTGTCTGCAGTTTATTAAAAGTAACCAGCCCCAAATAATCCTCATGCCAAAGAGACATATCTTGGGGTGGCCAATTCCAGGACCCCACACCATCATCTTCCTAAGTCTTCACATGGTTTTCCCTGTGTGTGTTTTTGTTTCCTAATCTCCTCTTCTTTTAAGAAAACAAGTCATATTGGATCAAGGTCCACCATATTGACTGCATTTTCACTTAGACCCCATCTCCAAATACAGTCACATTTTGAGGTAGTAGGTCCCATGCCTTAAACATATGATTTTGAAGAAACACAATTCAGCCCATAATGGGTAGCCATATTAATTTTAGGCAAACCAGAAGTCAGAGCTAGGAAAATTATCAGAGATGTAGAGAAGCATTATATGATGAAAAAGGGGTCTATTCTCTAGGATGTTATGACAATCCTTGATGTGTAAGTGCCTAACAACAGTGTCAAAATACATAAGGCAAGAAATGATAGAACTGCGAGAAAATATAGACAAATGTACTATTATAGTTGGAGACATCAACATGCTTCTATCAGTAACTGACAGATCCAGGAAGCAGAAAATCAGTAAGGATGTAATTGAACTGAGCAACATCATCAATCAAATGGATGTATTTGACATTTATGGAATACTTCATCCAACAACAGTAGAATACACATTCCTCTCAAGCTGGCATGGAGCATTCATCAAGATAGACCACATTCTGGGCAATAAAACACACCTTAAAAAATTTAAAAGAATAGAAAACAATGTTCTCAGACCAAAATCGAATGAACATAAAAATCAATAATAAAAAGATACCTTAAAAATCCCAAGCATATGGAGGTTAAACAGTCCATTTCTAAATAGCACATGGGTCAGAGAATATCTCAAAAGGCATTTATGAATACTTTGAAGTACAAAAATACAGCTCATCAAAATTTGTGGGATGCAGCAAAAGTGCCTAAAGCATAATTTATAGTATTGAGTACATACATTACAAAAGAAGAAAGATTTAAAATCAGTATTCTAATATTCATCTTAAGACACTAGAAAAAGAAGAAAAAATTAAATTCAAAGGAAGCAGAGAAAAAAAATCAGAGAAGTCAATGAAATTAAGAAATCAATAGAGGAAATTAATGAAATGAAGTTTGTTCTCTGAAAAGATCAATAAAATTTGTAAGTCTGGGGGCTGGCCCCGTGGCCGAGTGGTTAAGTTCGCACGCTCCGCTGCAGGCGGCCCAGTGTTTCGTTGGTTCGAATCCTGGGCGCGGACATGGCACTGCTCGTCAGACCACGCTGAGGCAGCGTCCCACATGCCACAACTAGAAGAACCCACAACGAAGAATGCACAACTATGTACTGGGGGGCTTTGGGGAGAAAAAGGAAAAAATAAAATCTTTAAAAAAAAAAAAAAAATTTGTAAGTCTGTATTCAGCCTAATCAACAAAAAAGAGGAGAGACACAAATTACTAATGATAGAAATGAAAGTGGGGCCATCACTACTGATTCAGTGTATATAAAAAGCATAATAAAGAAATATGATGGATGACTCTATGCCCACAAGTTTGATAACTCAGATAAATAGACAAATTCCTTGAAAGACACAATCTAACAAACTCACAAAGATAGATAATCTGAATAACTTTCTATGTATTAAAGAAATTGAATTAATAGTAACCTTCAAAATAGAAAGCACCAGAACTATATGGGTTCACTGGTGAATTCTATCGAACATTTAAGGAATAAATTCTATCAATTCTTTACAGTCTTTTCCAGAAAATAGAAGCAGAGGGAATATTTCCTGAGTCATCCTGTGAGGGCTGACTCAGGTTTGGATCCTGGGCATGGACATGGCACTGTTCATCAGGCCACGCTTAGGTGGCGTCCCACATGCCACAACTAGAAGGACCCACAACTAAAATATACAACTATGTACTGGGGGGATTTGGGGAGAAAAAAACAGGAAGAAAAAAAGAAGATTGGCAACAGTTGTTAGCTCAGTTGCCAATCTTTAAAAAAAAAAGGAAACTGGGGAAAGCTATGCACCAGGAGTGGTGGTGGAGAGGGGTAAATGAGAACTTTCTGTATTTCCAGCTGCTCAGAATTTCTAGGTATTGTCTATTGTTTACTTTGTTTTGTGTTGCTAGATCTCTTTGGTGTTTTTCACCAAAAGAATTCTTTGCCATCTGCAAATAAGGAGAGTTTTGTTCCTTCTTTTCTACCTGCATGCATTTTTTTCCTTGTTTTATTTGACTGACTAGACTCTCCAGTGCTGTGTAAAATAGAGGTGGGAGGGAGAGGCAATCTCGTCTTATTCCCGATTTTGGAGGGAAAGCACTCACTCACCATTAACTATGATGTTAGCTCTAGGTGACTCATAGCTGTCTATTATTAGTTTGAGGAAGTTCTATTATATTGGTAGTTTCCTGAAAGCCTTTAGTAGGGATGGATGTTGCTTTCTGTCAAATGCTTTTCCTGCATTTATTAAGATAATCATGTGTAAGTTTTTTGGTTTGTTTGCTTGCGTTTTTTTTGTTGTTTTGTCCTTTATTCTACCGATAGAGTGTGTTATGTTCATTATTTTCTGGATTTTAACCTACTATACCTTTCTTAAATAAACTCCACTTGGTCATGGTGTATATAGGTTTCTATATGTTGCTGGATTCAGTTTGTTCATATTTTTAAAGATTTTTATGTGTATGTTCATGATAGATATTGGTCTACGGTTTTCATTTCTTTTGATTTTTTTCCTGCGTCCATGTTAAGGTAGTCCTGGCCTAATAAAATGAGTTGGAAACTTTGTGTAGGATTGAGAGATCTTTTCCACCTTTAATGTTTGATAGAATTACCCCAGCTTCTTTTGTGGGAAGATTTTTAATTAATTCAATTTTATTATTTGATATGTCTATTTACAGATCTATTTGTTCTTGATTCAATTTTGGTAATTTCTGTCTTTCTAGGAATTTGCTGATTTTGTCTAATGTCTCTTATTAGCACAACACTTCGTATTTCCTTATAATTATTTTAATATCTATAAAGTCTACATGTAACAGCTAGATCGTAAGTTAACATGAGGGAAGTCATCTTAGGGAAAAGAAGCAATATTGTAACTATGACCCTGACTCACTAGTCTCAGTGAATACTTTCTAGCCTGCATGTAGCTTAGATGATTAAGCATCTCTCGCTTTTACAAAATATGTGATCTACTAGTTCTATGAGTCTTGCTTACCTGTATCTCCCAGGTGTGATAAGACAACTTTGTTCTCTGAGATCCCCAGAACATGACGACCTCCAGAAAGAAAAATTTTCATTGGTACCCATCAGAAATGACAGAAGAAAGAGATAACGCAGTGCCTTGAAGTTCATCACACCCGATAGTTGACATCCCTAGCCCCCTCCTTCCCTGCCCGTTTCCTGTATATAACTGCCTCTAGATTCTGTATGACTTTAAGATGGTTCTTCAGGATGCTAGTCCTCCATCTTTGGATTATGCTAGCTAATAGTATGAATTTTCCTTTCTCAACCACCAGCTTGTTTGCAATTGATTGGCACCAGATTGCAGTGAGCAGAACGAACCCCTTTCTAGTTGCTTACAGTAGAGGCATTCCTCTTTAATTTCTGTGATCTGAATTTTAATGGCTATATAGATTGAACATATGTCTCCCTCACTCTGCTGTTAGAAAAATTAAGAATCAGTGTATTATGTGAAAAGAAGCTACTTTTAACAGCATGCATGAAAGTGAAGTTCTTTATCTTCAAATAATTTAAGAAATATTTCTTCTACTTTTAAAGTTTTTATCTTCCTTACTATACTTCTAAAAGAATACTAAGAGCGTATTTAATCAATCAGTTACACTCAAGCTTTCATTCTACTGCAAACAAGCTAGGTGAATGATGAGAACAGAAATTAATCAAAACAACTCTGATCTTTAAGTGGTTTCTCACTACAGAAAGGATTGTCATAATGTTTTAATGACCATCATGATTTTAAAGACAATTCACACTCCATCCCTAACATTATTCTGATTCAAACCTTACTCAATAGTTTCAGGTGATTCTGATGTAGATAGTCTTGAATACACTTAGAAAACACTGTTCTAAGAGGGCAATATAACACTGATGTCTATACAAATCAACTCAGCGTTTCTGTTCATTATTGTCCCAGAGTAAAAACTATTAACCCATCGCTTGTGCCAACAAGCAAATGTAGGATAAATAGTATTTGCCATAACATCAAAATCTGAGTGAATTTAATTTTTATCTTTATATATGTCACGCAGTTTACTGCTGTGTAACTCTTAAAAATTATATTAAAATTTTATAGAAAAATAGAGGCTTCCAATGTATTCTGATCTTTAAGAGACTAGTAGTATAGTATAATTTTCAAGCTAAATAGGCATACTTAGCTTGATATATGTATTTTTCATCATGCATTAACTTTATTGTCTGTCATACATTTTCATACACCTCAAAGGAGACTTGGTTTAATTCTATCTTTGTACCGTTTTAGGAAACAAATGTGTGTTTCAATTTTAAATTGTCATTTCTGTAAGTTGGTGTTCAAAAATGGTGTTTCTATTTTGTATATTTTCAGCTGGATCTTGGACCAGAAAATATAAATACATTTCTCATCAAATTTCTCACTAAAAATTAATTTCAGAGGTAATGATTAAGATGCTAACATGATTTCAATGAAAATAATAGACTCAATATTTTAAAATTGTGAAATATAATATGCCAAAATAAAACATTGCTTTTTTTAAACTGCCAAACCACTTGATATCACTTGACAGAATTGGTAGTCAGAATATTGTCCTCAAATATGTCCATGTCCTAATCTCAGAACTTGCGAATATGTTACTTTACATAGTATAAGAGACTTTGAAGATGTGATTAACTTAAAGAGATTACATCAATATGCCCTATGCAATTACAAGGGTCCTTGGAAATGCAAGAGCCAGGCAGAAGAGAGAGAGGGGAAGGTGGCTACAGAATCATGGTCAGAGAAATGAAGTGTTGCTGGCTTTGGAGATAGAGAGGCCACAAATGATGAATCAAGCAGCCTATGAAAGCTGGAAAATGTGAGAAAATGGACTCCACTGTAAAGCCTCTAGAGATGAAGGTAGTCCTGCAAAGACCTTGATTTTAACCCAGTGAGATATACTGGACTTCTGGCCTAATGAACTGCAAGATAATAAATTTGCATTTTATTAAGCAACTAAGATTGTAGTAATTTGTTATCCCAGCAATAGAAAACTAATGGGACGTGAGTGAGCATGATAAACATGAACCACCAGTGATCTACAGGCCAAACTTTGTCAAATACTAGAATAGATTGTAAATTTCAGCAGCAATCAGCACCATGAGAAATGGCCAGTTTTAGCTTGGCCAAATGAAATAGAAGTTGGGCAATTACTAAAACTCAAAAATACTTGAGTTAATGCACTCAGATCTATAAAAACACTATGTTCATACAGTAGTGCACTGCAAAACAATGACATTTCTGTCAATGACTAGCTGCATATATGACAATGGTGGTCCCATGAGATTCCTACCATATAGCCTAAGTGTTTGGTAGGCTAGACCATCTGGTTTGTGTAGGTACACTCTATGACATTCACACAGTGACAAAATTTGTCTAACAACACATTTCTCAGAACGTATCCCGTCATCAAAGCAAAACATTACTGTATTTACTGTCATTATTATTATACTATAAGCAAAAATAAGCCCTACTTAAAAGTAAGTTTTAATATTCCTATTGCATCTGATTTTAAATGATTTTTATTAGTGACATATTCTAGTCAGAATATTAAAAGTTTATTTGACTTCTGATATAAACATGTGTCAACCGAGAAATTCCAAAATTGATTGTGGGGTTTATTTTATATTTTTAAAGCATTATGAAACCTGTGAGAATGCTTTTACTATCCAAAAAATCTTGCTGCTTGATATTATTTTTTGATGCTTTCAATGACTCTTGCATTGTACAAGTACTCTTCAGTATTACCAAATTTAATCTTTGCAAAAGCCCTGTGATATGAATTACATTATTCCTATGTTAAATACAAAGAATCTGACATAAGATGCTTTAGTGACATTCCAAAATTCAGCTTTGCTAGGCCTCAGAGTTGTAATCAAATCTAAACTAATCCTACACCTATGTCCCTTAATTTATTAATATACTACATCATACCATAACCCCCTTTTCAATGTCAAATCACTTTATTTCTCCTCCTCCTCCTGCACACTCCTCTTTGCCTCATTTATATACCCAGGTGTGGTTAAAGATTATTTTTTGTTCTACTGAGTATAAATATTTAATGACCTTCTGTATTAGTTCTTAGTTAAAATCAAATTTGATTTCCTGAATGTATATGCTTCTACAAAAGAAATAAAACTAAAGAGAACGGTAGATAAAAAGGGTAAAACAGATTAAATCATAACTAAAGGAAATATTAACATATATGGGATTATAGCTTTGTACATTGTGATACCTTTTTAATGGAAAAATATCCTGAACATCACATGAGTTTTCTCATTTAATGTAGTACACATCACTGCCATTCCATTATTCAAAAGAAATAATTCCCCACATCTTCCAGCAGGTGACAGCATAGTCTCACTATTTGAATCACAGTTTATGCTTTTAACTAGGCAAAACTAAATGGTAAAAACACAGGAATAAAGAATATTTTAGAAACATACTTTGGAGGTTTAAAACATCTTTCTTCATGAAAAATATGTACTGATTATAGCAAAATTTCATACTCCTTTATGATTGTAAATTATATTTAGGTATGGGAAAAGTAAAATTCAAAATCATGGTGGGTTTCCCTTCAAATTATAACTTTTCCCAGAATCATTTCCCGTATATTGGATAAAATTATCTTTGAGAGAATATTACTGTTTAATCAATCTAAAATAAAATCAAATATGCTTTAAAAATCTGTTTGCTTTAACTAATGAGATATATGTTATTTATTGTTATAATCCTAAAACTATTTGCCTATTTAATTAATTTAAAGAACAAAATGTAGCATTAGAAAAGTTTCTGGGATGCCCAGTTCTGTACAGCATAGGGCAAGCACATTTCCATTATCAAATTAGTTTTTCTCCTCTGTTCCCTAGCTTAATGACATCACTGTCCAATTGATTTTGTCAATCCAGTAAATTCAATTTTTTCAAGCTGACCGTCTCTCTTTACCTTATTCCACACATCAACTCTTATTCTCTCCTACCAGTTTTACCACTTAAATATTTATAGTACCTGTCCAGTCCTTTCAATCCCCCTGTCACTTCTGTGGTCTGAGCCACCACGTCACCTAGATAACATCACCAACCTCATGAATCACCCACCAGCCTCAGCATTGTACTGTTACTATGTATCCGTGTGAGGGAAATTTCTAAATACAAATTATATCATACCATTTTCTCTTTAAAATCCGTTTAAAGGTTCCTCATCTCTTCTGGGATACATTTAACAACACTTACACAACAAGTTAATTTTGTTAGGTGCTTGAGACTAAGTAATGACTAAAAGAAAAATTAGCTGCAACTGTGGAGTTTAGATGTTTCAGGGAAAATAAATATGCTGCTAATATTATTATTTGACAGTGTTGGAAAAGTTCAGGGTGTTATGGAAGCAGAAAAATAAAAAGAGATGATCACAAAAATTTCCCCAGAGAAATGACATTTGTGTTGAGGCAGATCATAAGATGAAGGAGGGAGAGAAGCGGGAAAGGTATGGTAGACTATGCTGAGGCCATGGTCCTGTCTGGGGACTCTATATTCTCCCATGCAGCTTGAGTGGCACGCTAAAGAGTTTCTAGACTATATTTGAATTTTGTAGTCTCTGAAGAATTGATGCATGGGGGTAGTCCCTAATGTGTATTGTAGACACTCAAATTGTATAAGAAGAAGAATTTGTGGCCGAGAGAGTGAGGAGAGTGAAACAGAAAGCAGGGGGAAAAGTGAATAGTCTAATTATCTAAAAGAGTAATTTTTAAAGCCTCATTTAATCTCCTTCCTCATTATTGGTCTTTTCAGATTTTCTATTTCTTCATGATTCAGTCCTCCTAGGTTCTATGGTTCTAGGAATTTGTCATCCATTTCTTCTAAGTGACATAATTTGTCAACATATAATTGTTCATAATAGTCTCTTATGATCCTTTATATTTCTGTGGTATCAGTTGTAATGTTTCCTCTTTCTTTTGTAGTTTTTTTAATTTGAGTCTTCTCTATCCTTCATATAAAAAATGTGAGAATTCCTTAAATTTGTTATTCTAGTCTCCTTTCAATATGCAGTGAGGTCCATGATCTAGACTTCACCATAGATTCAAATCAGTATCTAATAACGTGAGGAGTCAAGGACTACAATGGGGTTACAGCGGCTGTGTACGATTCCTATAGCTGCAGTTTCAGCAGTTTGAGTGATGGCATCAGTGCCTTATGTTTGTGGAATCCGTGATGCAATCTGTATTATCTGTCCCAGTGGAAATGAGAAGGAAAATAATTTAAACCCAGGGGAATCCCAGAGTGTAGCTCACACTGGCAATGCCCCACCCATATCTCTTGGACCTTTGAGATGCGCCAGGTAGTTTCCAACAGGCAGCATCTACATCCCTGCTATTGAAGGTCCTTGTACCTTGGATTTTAGAAAGGCTAGCTTCCTACACAGCTTTGCTAGCAGGTTGGACATGCCAAGGAACTGTAGCACCCAGGAGCAGCCCTTAATGAATGATGCTTAGGATAAATGGGAATGTGCATCTGCAGTCTTTCTCAGCGTTCCTAACAGAGTAAGCCTGATAGCACTTTATGGTAGCTGCCTTAACACCACACTCATTATTGATAGTTATGCCTTCCCTTATCAATTCTTTACTTCTTTAATAATTTTATTTTACAACTGAAGAATTTCACATGAATTCTGGACTCTGAGTCTGCTTCTTGATTAATGAATATTAAGACACTGGGCTTAGACTTGTGATGCTAAGTCAAATGGTATACCTTAAAGAAAATACAGTCACTTAACACAGGCAGGTACAACAAAGACTCAGAGCCCTTAACAATGAAGATACGGCTCACCTCACAGGGCAAAAACTCTTAATAGTTTAGTTGCTGGTTGAAGTTACAGGAAACATTAGTAAAGACCAGCTATAATCTATTGACAAGTTGGAACATGAGTATTCCAGCATCTACCCATATTTCCTTTCTTGCTCTGGCACATGCATATGTATATAATGTAGATAATTTCCCTCTACTGTACATTTCTTTTTCTCTGCTATTGAATAAAGATTGTGTGTTATTGCTAATATCAAAACAAGAAGTTTGACCAAGTAAGATTTTAATATTCATAACTAAATGATTATGGTTGTAAATTTGTATTCTGCAATTCATAATAATTCGGTTTAAGCCTTTCAATGAGAAGGTTAAGATGTATTTGATTGTACAAGATATAATTATGTTAGGAAAATAGATAATCTTTTGGTGCTATTTTAGAAGTAAAAAGGGAACAAATAATTATACTGATGTTGGACAGCCAAAGGTGGTGATGTTGAATGTTTTGTGTTACCTTTTGCTCCTCTGTAAATTAATCCCACGTATACACGTGGGGAATCTTTCCTGCTATGAAAAAGGCCATCTTTCCAACAACAGAATTTGAAATTTTCAGATTCTTGGTTTCCAAGCCTCTCTTGAAGATAGTGTGTGTGCTTAGAAACTGTGCCTGATTAACCCCAGGCACCTATCCCAGACACTGAATCAGAGCCAAATAAAATAAATGACAATGGCCATGTGTGATTTATGATGAGAGTCATGGAACCAGTAGAATCTGTATCCAGTTTACAGGATTAGCAGTGGCAACAGTTCACATGGGGTCATCCTCAGTCAAGAGAATTCTGAGGTCAGTGCAGTCTTACAGTGTCTGGGCCTGTTGGCAATGGCAGTGGAATTTTCATTAACCAGTTCTGTACTTGACTGTGATCACTCTTTCTGTGTCCAATCCAGCTTCTCTACCCTTGGGTATTCTGTGAGCTACCTAATAATCCTTAAGTATCACCATTACTCATTTGTGTTTACCAGACAGAATTGTGTTTTTTAACAAATAATCTGCTCTGATGGGACAATGTTTCATTGTCATGAGGTTAATTGACTTCACTCAAAGATAGTTATATTTTAAAAGAAAGTAATTGAAAAATGTAGTTAAATATAAAGAAAATAATTCTGATTTCTAACAGAAACCTAACATTTGCTAATATGACAGATAGAATTGAGAAATATTTTCACCAGAGTTTGATTCTTAGTTCCTTCAAACCACATTATGTGGGCAGTGGTCTCCCTTGTCTACATATAAAAAAGCATTTTTATATGTACCCAAAACATTTAACATAGATGCATACTGATTTTTTCTATTGGTAAAGCCTTATCAATGTATTTGCATTCGTTAGTCCTTCAGATTACTATGTAAACTAACAATCTTCTCATGTTTTTTATTTTATTATTTTCTATATGAGGAATACTTAGAATAGTTGAAATGAATAATAACCCAGTTTTCAAAAGTAACCCAACAACTGGAATTTTCAATTGCTACACTATGTGAAAAAGTACATATCTAGATGTTACAGTCAATTTTTTTTTCAGGTTAGAATGGGTTGACAAGGCCAGTTTTAGAGTGTGGATTCTTGTCATCTATCAAATAGCAGTAGAAAATCAGGAAGAAGTAAGTAGCCTTTCTTGATGATGATAAGTTATTACTATAGGACAATTCTGTCTTCCCCTGGCTGCTTCTAATCACCCCACCAATCCCATGTCAGAATTACCCATCTGAAGCCAAAACAAGGCGAAAAATGTGAAACTAACATACAACATACATAAAGATACAGTTTTATTGAATAATTTTTGAAACAGTTCAAATCACATCCCTATTAGTGAGCATGGCTTCCATAATGAAAACAGATGTTATAGCTGTCAGCCTTCCCACTTCTATCCTCAGCCCAGATGATGATGTTGATAGAGTTAGTTTCTTACTGAATCTTAAAAGACTCCACTACTTTTTCTTACCGAAATGTATAGGGAGATGGGACGAGGATAACCCAGAGGAAAATAGATATTTTTCCCCAATACAGATATCCTGGACCACTTTAGACACTTAGGCAGATTCTTGAAGAAATCTAATGGCATTCCTATATCTTTCTGAATAAGTATTCCATCATAATAAGAAGAATAACAAAGTTATTCTCATGACATTTATAATTATCAGGACATTTTTTAAGTCAATGCCCCACAGATCTAGCCCATCTACGAAACAATATGAAAATTATTTTGATTATGACTGGAATATTTATCTTTCTTCACCAGAGAAGGATCTCTGAATTATTTATGATTCATATTTATGTTTTGCTGTGTTTGATGAGTATATATTATATACATGTATTCTATGGAATTTTAATGCATTTTCAATTTTCATTAGCTTGTAGTTCTGCTCTTAAAATTTTCTTTACCGTTCTGATGCATCATCATTTATAGCTGTTTTTTGCTGTTTTCTTCTCTTTCAACTGTTTTATAAATTTCTCTTTACTCTAATAATCAGAAATTTTGTGATGATATTGCTTGATGGGAGAATTTTTTATTCTTTTTGCCTGGCACCCAGTTAGTGGTCTGAAAATTAAGAGGAATAAAATCCATGTTAGCAGGTGACCACAATCAAGAGTGATATTGTATAACATCTGATGTCATGAGATTCAAAATTGGGGGCCTTTGTGAAGGAGAAGGGAATTTATTTTGAAAACAGGAATGAGGGGGAAAAAGATGTCTGCCGCATAGTTCTGAACCCATTTGTACAAAGACTGGGAGAAAAAAAAATAAAAAACAGCTGCCACAATAAAAAATTAGAGGTATCACTATCCTTGTGGTAGACCCAGGACTGTTCAGAGAAGAGGTTAATGATATAGGAATTTTCTTGATGATGGATGTTGAGTTCTAGATTGTATATTGTAAAAATTCTCAAAGTTAGGGAGCATGAGATATGAGGAAATAAAATCTGTGCAGAGAAGTATTAAAAGTGTAGACAATTTTGAAGAGTAATTGAAAGTAGGAGCTGAGCAGGGACCTGAAATTCTAGGACCTTTCAAGGTGATTTACATTAACAAGGATAAGGAGCACAATGACGTTAGTTGTGGTGTCATTAAGAATTATAATAGTGACAACACTTACTGTTGTTTTCCTTTGTTTTATAATTTTTGTCTACATCAAGAAAAATTTATTCATTGTGATGCAGAAAACGTAACTTTATTAAATTATTATGTGTAATACATAAAATTATATAACTTTTTTCATACATTTCCCCTCAAGATAAATGATTGTACTAGGCATCACTTTAAGTAGGCAATGGCTTTAAAAAATGAGTAAAATAATCTCTATTTCCAACAGACTTAGAATTTCGTAATCATTTGTCGGTAATGAGTAATGTGTCTTGTTTTATATCATAGACTGCACCAATTTACTAGAGGCAAAAATAAAGAAATGCAGCTTCCTAACTCAAGGATATGCTTAATTAATATAGAATTCTAGATATCTATATTCAACATATCTTTCTGCATTTCTTTACTAAGTAATTACTACTCATAATTCAAAATACTAGTTGTATGGATATCACAGTTTCCTTCTTTTGTGTTGCAATGAAAGATCACATTTGAGCTTTCTAGGGAAATGCACCTTGATGCATTCCTAGGTGAGGTACTATACTAAGGAAAGGGCTGTTTCAAGATGGGAAACACCGTTTTCTCCTTCTTTAGCTCAGCTTTAAGAATACAGCAAAATACACACTCATCTTCCCCCAGTGTCTAAATCACCATACAGGTTAAAGGGTTTTAGTGGGTGGTTCTTGGCACTCTCTCTAGTGATGAAAGTGATAGGCAATAGATACAGGAGTAATGATTTTTCTTAACTGTGACAAGACTTTTATAGTGCCCTCTGTTAAGCTTTATGTTTGTCTGCCAAAGGTTGTTACAAAATAGAATCAGCTATCCGGACATAAGCCAAATCAAAAAGATCTAGTATGCTAGTTTGTGAATGGAGACTATATTGTTTTATCCACATCAATTTTCAGTACAGGGAGATTAGCCCCAAAAGAATAAAACCCCCAACATCACCCGAGGAGACACACTGGTAGTACCAACAAATTCCTCTATGTTGCATAAATATTTCCTGAAAGTCGTTTGTCATCTAAGTCATTCCTTGCTCTGTATCATTGCTATACTCCTTTGTTGCTACATGCTGAGGTCTTATACCTGATTTCTTGTTTTTAACTATGGCAACTAGAGACATATGATCCTCTCTTACGTTCCTAAATTATAGTGGTTATCAGACTTTAGTGTTTAATAAAACAACAAGCTCATTCTTCTCTTTCCTCTCTTTCAAGGCCTATCATCATGTTGCAGAAAGCAGCCAGCTTACCTTTCACTGTGGGTGCACCTCTAATCACATCCCACCTTGTGCAGTCCAGGCTCCATTGCATCTAGAGAGATCCCCCTGTTCCTAGTGCCCAAGTGTAGTTTCAAGTGTATTCATTTTAATATTTTTTTTAGATTTTCCCAAGAACAATAAATAGGAACTTACCTTATGCCTGTATGTTTAAACTGTTCACAAAAATGCACCATACCAAAGAGAATGTCGTAAGCACAAATTATGATTTCTATCCTAAAAATAGCATATTTATAACTTCACTTACTTTGTTATCCAGACTTTTATAGGAACCAACTTACACTCATAAATATGTTTCAA